>NC_072769.1:39880733-40180733 GCF_022539595.1 Amphiprion ocellaris
ATCAAGAATTTTGGCACAAAAAACGCCTTACTATACTATGTCAAAAAAAAATGAGATTTTTCAAACATGTTGTAAAAACGTGCCATATGATGAAATAATGTAAAGGAGGCCGTGAAAAACACTCCAGAAAGGTTTTCTTTGAAAAAAAAATCATCATGAATTTTGGCGCAAAAAAACGCCTTACTATACTATGTCGAAAAAAAATGCAATTTTTCAAACATGTTGTAAAAACGTGCCATATGATGAAATAATGTAAAGGAGGCCGTGGAAAAACACTCCAGAAAGGTTTTCTTTGAAAAAAAAATCATCAAGAATTTTGGCACAAAAAAACGCCTTACTATACTATGTCGAAAAAAAATGCAATTTTTCAAGCATGTTGTAAAAACGTGCCATATGATGAAATAATGTAAAGGAGGCCGTGAAAAACACTCCAGAAAGGTTTTCTTTGAAAAAAAAACATCATCATGAATTTTGGCACAAAAAAACGCCTTACTATACTATGTCGAAAAAAATGCGATTTTTCAAACATGCTGTAAAAACATGCCATATGATGAAATAATGTAAAGGAGGCTATGAAAAACACTCCAGAAAGGTTTTCTTTGAAAAAAAAAAATCATCAAGAATTTTGGCACAAAAAAACGCCTTACTATACTATGTCGAAAAAAAATGAGATTTTTCAAACATGTTGTAAAAACATGCCATATGATGAAATAATGTAAAGGAGGCTATGAAAAACACTCCAGAAAGGTTTTCTTTGAAAAAAAAATCATCATGAATTTTGGCACAAAAAAATGCCTTACTATACTATGTCGAAAAAAAATGAGATTTTTCAAGCATGTTGTAAAAACATGCCATATGATGAAATAATGTAAAGGAGGCCGTGAAAAACACTCCAGAAAGGTTTTCTTTGAAAAAAAAAATCATCATGAATTTTGGCGCAAAAAAACGCCTTACTATACTATGTCGAAAAAAAATGCGATTTTTCAAAGATGTTGTGAAAACGTGCCATATGATGAAATAATGTAAAGGAGGCCGTGGAAAACACTCCACAAAGGTTTTCTTTGAAAAAAAAAATCAAGAATTTTGGCACAAAAAAACGCCTTACTATACTATGTCGAAAAAAAATGAGATTTTTCAAACATGTTGTAAAAACGTGCCATATGATGAAATAATGTAAAGGAGGCCGTGAAAAACACTCCAGAAAGGTTTTCTTTGAAAAAAAATTCATCAAGAATTTTGGCACAAAAAAACGCCTTACTATACTATGTCGAAAAAAAATGGGATTTTTCAAACATGTTGTAAAAACGTGCCATATGATGAAATAATGTAAAGGAGGCCGTGGAAAACACTCCAGAAAGGTTTTCTTTGAAAAAAAAAAAATCATCAAGAATTTTGGAACAAAAAAACGCCTTACTATACTATGTCGAAAAAAAATGCAATTTTTCAAACATGTTGTAAAAACATGCCATATGATGAAATAATGTAAAGGAGGCTGTGAAAAACACTCCAGAAAGGTTTTCTTTGAAAAAAAAAAATCATCAAGAATTTTGGCACAAAAAAACGCCTTACTATACTATGTCCAAAAAAAATGCGATTTTTCAAACATGTAAAAACGTGCCATATGATGAAATAATGTAAAGGAGGCTGTGAAAAACACTCCAGAAAGGTTTTCTTTGAAAAAAAAAAAATCATGAATTTTGGCGCAAAAAAACGCCTTACTATACTATGTCGAAAAAAAATGAGATTTTTCAAACATGTTGTAAAAACATGCCATATGATGAAATAATGTAAAGGAGGCCATGAAAAACACTCCAGAAAGGTTTTCTTTGAAAAAAAAAAATCATCATGAATTTTGGCGCAAAAAAACGCCATAGTATACTATGTCGAAAAATGTCATTTTTCAGCATGTTGTAAAAACGTGCCATATGATGAAATAATGTAAAGGAGGCCATGAAAAACACTCCAGAAAGGTTTTCTTTGAAAAAAAAAATCATTATGAATTTTGGCGCAAAAAAAACGCCATAGTATACTATGTCAAAAAAAAAATGCGATTTTTCAAACATGTTGTAAAAATGTACCATATGATGAAATATTGTAAAGGAGGCCGTGAAAAACACTCCAGAAAGGTTTTCTTTGAAAAAAAAATCATCATGAATTTTGGGGCAAAATAAAAACGCCATAGTATACTATGTCGAAAAAAAAAATGCGATTTTTCAACATGTTGTAAAAACGTGCCATATGATGAAATAATGTAAAGGAGGCCGTGAAAAACACTCCAGAAAGGTGTACTTAAAAAAAAAAAATCATCATGTATTTTGGTGTAACCCATATTCATTGAGAATGTAACATGGAAACAGTGGTGTAATGGTTAAGTCTCTGGACTGCTGGTCAGGAGGTCAGTGGTTCAAACCCTGATGTGGCCACCATTGTTTCCAAATTTTATACCTTTTCAAGACATAGACTGTGTACCCACGGATTTGATTCATAATCTGCCCTTTATTATTTGTAGTGCTAATAATAAAGTAAACAAAAAAAATAAATAAAAAACTAAATGATACAGAAATCATGTATTTAAATGTATTTGTACTTTTATTCAGTTTGACTATCCACTTTGCGCAAGACAGCAAGGTTCTAAAAGTTATATATTTTATATTTATGCATATTATATTTAATTTGTCTGTATATACAAATGTTATAAACAAGTACTGATATCTTTAAATGAGAGGTTGAGAAAATCACAATTCAAATTCTTCTAATTATTATTGTTATTGTATTTATACTGCAATAGTCCAAAATTATGTGAAAATGCATGTACGTAGTTTCAGTGAAATAACATAACCTCTGTCTCATTGCCTCTAGAAACAGGAAACACACTGCAACTCACTGACAGTAAAATTATACATCTCTCTGATGCACTTTGCCCAGGACAACAGAAACATACAGAAACAAAAAGAAGCCTGGCAGACTTTATCCTCTCAGCAGCTGTGTGGTTAACTAGCGGCTAGAACTGATGACAGGTGTGTGTTAGAGTCAGACACACATACACAGGATGCTCACTTCATCAGTCATCTTGCAAAAATACACCGTACATAAACGAATCCCGCTGCAGAACCTCCTCTCCATCAGGACCATCAGTTGTTGATGTCCTCCCTCGGGTCTCCGGTTTCTAGACTAGCGGCGCTAGCGCAGAGCTACAGGGAACATCTGGACCCCTCAGAGCAGTGGGGGACGTCTACGTAGATCACGTGACCGACCGACGGTAGATCTGAATTATTTTTAGTTTTGTTTTATTTATTATTTTGGTCCTCAGAGACTTTTACACACACACACACACACACACACACACTTACAAATAAAAACAAAATTAAATAGAATTTAAAAACCAACTTTGACAACAGGGCACTTTGGGCATCAACGAGCAAAGGGGCAGGTGCTTCTAATCCATTATTAAATTCCTTCTCTCTTCCACTGTTCAAGTTCAATCCAGTATATAAAGTGACATTAATAGCAAATAAACTAACAACCAGCCATTGTATGTATTTATTATTGCATGTATTTGTAGTAAAACATGAGTTGAAACATCCTACTTTTGGATCTAGAACTGCACGTCGTAATGTTTTTGGAGCAACACACCATACTATGACGTTTTTACAATGAGGGTTCTACTATGGAACCAGTTTGACATGTTCAGGTGTTCTTTGTGTGAAAACTCAGAGATTTCAGTTATCAGAAGGTGGTTTTCAACTTTGTTAACTTTCTGCTTCAACTTTAAACTAAATTTCCTTGACTAAGCCAGCCCTCTGGACTTCCAGGAAGCTGTGTTCCTATTGGCTGTCCAGGTGGCTGCTTGGTGTTATCAGGAACACCTGAGCAGCTCAGTGTCTTCCTGCTTTATTTAGCTGGAGACAAACATTTCTTCAGATTCTCTTCACTACTGAAGCGGGTTTGGCTCCATTGCTTTAGTTTGTTCTTTAGGTGTTGGCTTGCAGCTTCCAGCAGTAAAATCGTCTTTAATGTGTTTCTTGGTGTGTTTTAGTGCTTTGTACTGGATAGTTGTCTTGGTAAATGTGGTTCTTTAGCCACAGCACATGGTGCGAATGTGTGCAGTGATTAGTGGATTTGGTGCAGGTGAGTTGTGTCTTTATCTTGGCTGTAGTGAGTCTTTAGAGGTTTTTGGTCAGACACATTCTGTATTCTTGTTGGTGAACCAGCGTTGGTTGTCCAGAAGGTAAGAGTTCCTGTCCTGATTCTCTGTTCTCAGAGGTTCTCTGGTAGGCTGCAGGAGACTTTAGTGTTTGGGTTGTGCTAGTTTGGTTTTTGTACGGTTTCATTTGGACGACTATCTTGAGGCCCCTCCATGTGGTTTAGTGAGGTTTTCTGGAACAGTTCTACAAAGCAACCTGCAGCAGAAGAGACTTTGAGAGTTTTTAGGAAGTTCTGGAGAGCAGACTTTAGAGCAGCAGAAACATTTGTCAGCAGTTTGAGCAGGAGAAGGTGAGCTTCAGAGTAGAAATGAGATGGAAACCTTCTTGACCCGTGTGGTGAGGTCCTGTACCAAGAGTTTGAGCTGGTTGTGAAGAGTCTGTAGTTCTTTGGTCTGAAAGCACAAGAAGAATCGACTCATTAAAGGAGAAAACAGGAGATATTGTTGGTTCTTCTGTCGCTCTGCAGTTTCCAGTTTCCTTAGACTGAATATCAAGTTTATATTTTAAATGATTTCCCATGTGAGCCCAAGAAGACTTCAATAAACTCCCTCCATCCCCTGGACACAACATATCTTATTACCATGTTAAATCTTTTTATTTTTTTTAAATGTTTTTGAGTTTGAATCCTAGTTTGAGCATAGTTTTTTCTCTTTGCTTGTTTAGTTTTGTCATCTGTGTGAAAGGTGCTAAACAAATAAAGCTGAATTCATAAACTGAATAATTGACTAACTCATGATTGTGGCAACAGAAGTATTTTCATTGTGATTTAAGGGTTTATTTCATTTTTAATGTTGGGGTTACAATCTTGACAGAAAAAGAAGATTAAAGAAATAAACTATATAACAAAAAGCAATTAAATCAAAGGGAAAAAAATTTAATACAATAAATCGTTAAAAGAAATGTTTTTGTTTAAAAAGTATTTTTTTAAATGTTTAATTATGTAAAATATTTTCTCTGTAATTTTTGATAATTTTATTTTTAAAATTTTGTTTAATTTCATACTTACATGTTTTGTATCGTGTTTAATTATCTCATTCAATATTTTGTGGGTTTAATGAAGTTAAACATTAAATACAATTAAATGACATTAAACCCACAAAATATTGAATGAGATAATGAAACACGATACAAAACATGTAAGTATGAAATTAAACAAAATTTTTAAAATAAAATTATTAAAAATTACAGAGAAAATATTTTACATAATTAAACATTTAAAAAATACTTTTTAACCAAGAATAAGATTAAATATTTAAAAAAATAGTAAACATTTAATTAGATTATTAAACCTTTAAAAAGACAAAACATTTAATTAAAAAATTCAATGTTTAATTAGAAAATTAAATCTTAAACATAATAAAAGTTCGAATAGGAATTAAACAGAAAATACAATGAAGCATTTAAAAAGAAAATTAAACATTAAAAAGTGGTAAAACATTTAAAAAGAAAAACATTAAAGATTTAATCAAAAAATTAAATATTGGGAAAGAAAAAAAAAATTCCAAACAAGCCGATAAAACATTTGAAAAAACAATTAAACATTAAAAAGACAAAACATTTCTAAATCAAATCAGACATTAGAAAAGAATAAAAGGTAAAAGGAAAGAGCAAAACTAAACATTTAAGAAGAATCTAACTAAAGACTAAACATTTGAAAAGACACTAGTTAGACTTTAGAAGATCAAATTTAACAGAAGAGACAATAAAATGATCAAAAAGAGCAAAAACAGATAAAATTCTTAAAGCATTTTCTAGTCTGAAATGAAAACATCAAGTTGTTTCTTCTAACATTTCCTCTTTCTATGTTCTTGGTTTGATTGTGGACAGATTTACTAAGAACTCATTTCATAAAACTGCTTTCCGGATAAAGTCTACTAGTAGTTGAAGGCATCGATCAAACTAATGTTACCTTCTGATCTTCACAAACTTTACTGTTCAGTGAAGAGGATCAAAGTTTGTTCAGGATTTTTAAAGAACCCACAGGTGAAGGTCTGAGAAGAACTCAGATGGATGGTCTAAATGTGAAATCAAGACTCATGGTCAAAGTTTTAAGGCTTCTGTTAACCAGAAAGTTCAAACTAACAGAGAAGTACTGAGAAACTTTTAAAATTTCAGTCCTGAGACTGTCTGAAGGTTCAAACTAAAAGAGAAACGCTCAAGAACCTTTAGGTTTTCAGTCCTCAGACTGTCGAAAGGTTCAAAGTAACAGAGAACTACTCAGGAACTTAGAAGATATCAGTCCTTGGACTGTGTGAAAGTTAAATCTAACAGAGAACTACTGTGGGACTTAGAAAATTTCAGCCTTCAGACTGTGTGAAAGCTCAGGTCCTGAGGACTCAGGAGGTCTGGAGGCTTGGAAAGTCTTGGAACTGAGGGTTCCACCCTCCAGCACAAAGGCAGAAGTCCAACCTCCTGAGAAAAACAGTCGAGTTGAGACTCGAGTTAAAAAAAAAACTCGAAAATGACAAAAAATAGATGATAAATGCGCAAAAAAAAGAAGAATTAGTATCTGAGCAAGTAGCTCAGGGGGTTAAGAAGAGTGACTACAGACTGGAAGGTCACAGGTTCAAGACCCGTCACTGGCTCTTTTCTTTCTTTGTCTTTGTCAGGATTTTGATAAAACTTAAGAAGGGTCTGGTCTTGAACCAGCGACCTGCAGCTCCACAGGCAAATCCTTAACTCACTGAGCTACAGATCAGATAAAAAGAAATAAATTCGTCGTCCCTTTGGCATCGTAGTTTCTGAAGTCACCACATGGGTGGAGCCAAGGCGGAGTCAGGGCGGAGAGTAGGTGGGGAGGTGGGTGGCGGCCTCCCCCCTCTACTCCCCCACCTCCCCCCACCACCCACCACACCTTCCCCCGCCCGACGAATTCCTCGAGTTTCCACGAGTTCTTCGAGTCTCCACGGGTTTTCCCCAGTTTCTGGAGTTTCCACCAGGTCCGAGGCAGAACAAGTTGTCATGAAGAGGTGTTGAAGTCGGCCAGGATGGACTGACTTTTTACAGCGACTACAAGGAAGACCACTAGAAGAGCAGGTCTTTAACCACCATCCATAAAATCCATGGAGTCGCTCCAGAGAAATGAAGGGAGGTCAACTTTTAACAACCTCCATCCAGATGTTCAACTTGATATCTTTACTTGGAGATTTTTAGCACCACAAACCTTTAGTAACACACTTTATTAACATTTATTAGGACTTTAATGGAATCCAGCAGCAGATTTAGTTTTTGTAGAGAAACTTTATTCTTGTCGTCGTGTGAGTGCAGTATTTAAAACTCTTCCTTCTATTTGACCTCATGTTTATTAGTTTTAGTGGAGAAATTTATTTTAGTTGTCCATTAGTCTCTTAAAAAACAAATAATAAATTGGATTGCTCAAGAGGTTTAAATTTCTTACTTTGTCATATTTTAAATGACAAAAAAAATTTAAATATATAAAAATAAAGCATCTTGAGACAATTTGACCCGTAATTAACGTTATATAAATAAAATTGAATTAAAATTGTATGTATCTTGTAACGTTGGAGTAATTCAGCCATATATGTTGGAAAACACATTTTCTTTGTGCATTAATCTGTTGATTGTTTTCTCCAGTAATTCATTTCCTCTTTTGGTTTCTAAAATGTCAAACCCAAATACATTCAATTTACTGTCATAAAAACCAACCAAAAAGATTTACATTCATGATGCAGGAATCAGGCAGTTTTTCACTTTTTATCTTAGTTTAGTCAAGAAAGATAGTTGATAATGTGTGAATTGTTGCAGCTTGTGAGCCGTAGAAGGTTTTGATCTTTGGGGCCGGGTGTCAGAAAACATGTAGAAACCAACATCAACAAAACACAACAAAGATTTGAACATCATTAAAGTGAAATCCAACTTTTGCATGACAATGTCTCATTAAAGGACATTTATTTCCAATGTAAATGTGTGATATTCATCCTCTGGAGCTTTCTCTTCACATCGTCTTCCACCTGGACTGGTTCAGTTGGGAGCATGTGCAACAAACATTTGAAAAACTGCACTTTAACATCAATGAATGACACTGAAGTTTAATCTCTACATAAATGAGACTGAGTCTGGATGTGCTGTTCTGTCATTAACTCCTAAGTTTAGGGAAAGTTCAAACAAAAGAGGACAGTTCAGATAAGACTTGAGAATGAGCTTATTTTGAACAAACATAGACTTTCTGAGCTTCAGCACCTTTAGCAAGATATTTTAACAACAAGCAACTCAAGAGATCCAGAAGTTGGAGAGAGTTAGCTTTAGCTGAGCCAAAGAACATGTGGGATGCTAACCTAGCAAACATTTCAGACTTTCCTCTGTGAATTCTGAGAAATAATTTCCTATTTAATGACAGAGCTACACATCTTAACTCAGTCTCATTAAAACAGACTCTAATTCAGTGTCATCCATCCATATTAAAGTGCAGTTACCCAAAATGTTTGTTGCATGAGCTCCAACAAAACCTGTGCAGGTAGAAGGCCACTTTGACAAACAGGAAGTGGAAGATTCCAAGCAGATTTATAGAAGGGGGAACCGGACTGTACTTAGTGTGGTCGAGTATAGAGGGGTGTTCTGTGTGTTTTTAAGGTTGATAATGATTATTTGTGAGAGATTTGGAGTAGATATTCATTTGCAGTAAATGAAAGTATTTAAAATCTTGAGTTAAACTTACAAAAACACAAACTCTAACAGAAAACTTTGTTGATATGTTTTTGTTTTGTTTACAGATGTTAAGTTAAAGGAGTTTTATTCGAGATGTATAACCAATCAAATCACTCCAGAAGACAGAGTGACCACAGGTAGATAAAGGTTCAGAGCCAAAGTAGCGTCATTTTAAATGTATTTATTACCGTAAATCAGTAAAAAATAAAATACTGATAATCAGTAAATCAGTCAGCCCACAATTACTACAATTCTACAATGTATGTCTCTTTCCTTTGACTTGTTATGTGTACAATCTACGATGTATATGATGGTGTTTTTTCATACCAAAGGCTGTACTATGATGTTTTCTAAGAGACATACGATGCTACTCTGTTTGTTCTGGCCCTGCACTCCTCTGTTGTTTTCTGGATTGTACTCAGCTGCATGCCTTCGTCCACCAGGCCTCCGTTGACTCGTCCCGCCTGCCGTCTCTGGAGCTGAAGCTGGATTGGAACAGACCAAAGTACAGTCCAATCACGATGCCAGCTGCCTCTCAAAAGGCTCCTTCATCTGGCAGGTGGCGGCACTTCTTCTGAGGGGAAGCTGAGCTGGCCCAGCAGAACTTTGGAGATGTGTTCCAGTGGTTGGTGGATGTGTGGGGAGATAGAGAGGGACCTTTGAATTGTTCACAAAGGAAAACAGGGAACCCATTGGTAGTTTTAGTTTAGGGTGCTACTGCGGTGTGTTTTTGGGTTTTAAGAGGTGAACAGGAAGAGTTTTTTTTCGTATTGATTATCTTTTACTTTGTTCCTGGTTGGAATGCCCATCAATGTCAACATGAAGTTCACTTTTAGTTCTGTTTATTTATTTTTATTTTACTAACACCCATTTGCTTTTAACCCCCTCACATGTTGTGTTGTTGTAAACTTACTCTTTCAAATAAATACTTGTCTAACCCTCTGGAAACCAGCGTTTGGACTGTTTTTCTGTTGCTCCTCACCTACTTCAGACAGCCGGGACAAAACAACGTTTTGTGGACTAAAGGCTATACTATGACGTTTTTAGAGCGACATGCTAAACTATGACGTTTGTTGAGCGACATGCTATACTATAGGCTTTTTTAATTGACATATTACTAGGACGTTTTTTTTGTTTTAGTTTTTTTTGTTGTTTTTTTTAGCAACATGTTATAAGAATTTAAACAGTTTTAAAAATTACTATACTTTTACTTGTGCAATGAAATATTATTCTATGGCATTTTTTAGACGACATATTATACTCTGATGTTTTCTTGAATAACATACTATTTTGACAATATACTGCACTATGACATTTTTTGAACTCAATATCATACATGACAATTTTAGGCAACATCCTATCATTTTGCACTCTTTGAACCACATAATATTCTATGTTTTTTTATTTTGCTGACATGCTATACTATGAACTACAGGCCATACTATGTTATTCTTGAAAAGTATACTATACGTTGACATTTTCTGAACTACATCCTATACTATGGCGTTATACACAGAGTGCTTTGGTTACATGTTGATTTATAATCTAGATTATTTTCTGTTTTGTTTTTTGACAGGATTACCACAGACCTGACCATGAACACCGTTGACACCCACCTGAGGGAGACGCTGCCTAAGATCTCAAGGCTGCTTGGTCGTGGTCTTTCTGGTCCTGCTCCAGAAAGCCTTCATCAACTACGTCTTCTTTTGAAGAGGCCCTCAGATGCTGCAATCTCTGACCTTCAGGAGGAACTGCTACTTTCACTCTGTAACGAGAAGACGATTATTTTAAAGACCCAGCTCCTGGCGGCTTTGAGTGAAAGTTTAACATCCATCAAAACAGAACTACAGACAGTTAAATCTGAGCTGTCGGTCAGTATTTCAAACATCAAGTCTGACCCTAAAGCACGCTGCGGGTGAAACAGAAACTTCACTCTCCACATTACCGACGACATCGTCACACTCCAAAGCAGAGCACCTGTCTGCTGAACTTTTAAAAGTGGACAATAAATGTGAAGAATGTGAGCAGCAGCAGACTGTGAGCAGCGGAACAGATGTGATCAGAAAGAAGTCATTTTCTTTTTGCTTTTCGTTCTGGTTGACTTGATGCTGTCAGATGCAGATGTTGGAGCCTGATTCTGATCTTTCAGGATAAAAAGCTGCTTTTCCTT
Organism: Amphiprion ocellaris; assembly: GCF_022539595.1. Taxonomy (NCBI): domain Eukaryota; kingdom Metazoa; phylum Chordata; class Actinopteri; family Pomacentridae; genus Amphiprion; species Amphiprion ocellaris. The sequence goes on from NC_072769.1 coordinate 39,891,774, forward strand.
CACAGACTTTTCAGGAAATTATTCTCTCAGGTTTTCTCTGCTATTTATATTTTTATTATCTGTGATTATTTCATTATTTCATTATTGTAAAATAAAGTTTGAGGCATAGACTCATTTAGCTATTTTATTCCTGAAATCTTTGACGTAGCAGAACTAAACTTCCATTTTCTTTCTTGTACTTCTGATACTAGAACTAAACGTATCTTCAACACGGATCATCTGGTTTTAATGAATCAGCAGCAACATCACAACAACAAATGAGACATTTTTCAACAAATTCATGAAATATGTCATTTAAAACTATCAGAGTCTGTTTTAGTGTCAAATTAAAGCTGATTACTGAAAACTAGAACATTAACGTTATTGTTTTAATCACATTTAAGTTTCCTGAAAGTTACATTAATGTCAACCAGCCACAGTTTTATGAACTTAATGAACCACATTACAGGAACACAACACACTTCAGCTGCTGACAGAAAACAACACAAATATCATTAGCTTGATGCTACATTTAGCTGCTAATCAGGATTGGTCAGCTAGCTCGGTTAGCATTGCTAATTCACATTAAAGCTAATATTCACTGGATGCTAACTCTCTTCTCTGGTCAACACACAAATAAACTCCACCAACTCCTGGGGTTCACTGCTCACATTATATCTGACTCTGAAGTTGAACATAAAGTTCATTAAAACCGGCACCGATCAGTAAATTATCATTTATTACCGACCAGCTGTCGGAGTCCTTCAGTGTCTGTTGGTCCAATCAGCTGAAGGACTGAATTACTGAACTGAAAACTGATTAAAACAAGACAACGGACAGTAAAACTGTCTGTGGAAAATGTGCAGCTGCTCCACCGATAAATACCAACAAAATAAAACAAACTTAGTGGAAGTGTTGCTTTTAGTGATTTTTTAATAAATAGCAAATATGAGGCTTTTATTTTTCTGGAAGTAAAAGGAAACGTTGCTTATCCTAGTTTCACTAACTTAACTTTAGCTGCACTTTCACCATGTTCTGATAGGTCATTTTTTTAAATATTAAAATAGCTGCACTTCCTTTGTATATTTGGTCGTTTCTTATGTCGCTGCTTTTTCATTGCAATTATATTTTAATAATATCACTTTAAATACAGATAATTGAAAAGAAAAAAAATGGCTCTGAAATACTCAATGAACTGATATGTCATCTGGTGTTAAACTGAATAAGAATTCTTAATAATATAAAATGGAACTGACTGAGCTGTATTAATTAAATCCAGAAATTTCAAATTGAAAGAAGCACAACATGGACTGAAAGATTTCAGTCAATTAAACCTTAAATTCATTTACCTGAGAAGACCATCCTTTAATGCCTTACCTTAAAATGGCCTACATTTTTAGAAAATATAGAAGCAAAGTAAAAGTTTCAAACTAAAGATGAATCACTGATGAACATTTAATTGCATTAACTAAATTATTATGAGGAAACAGAAATCCATTTCTAATATTTCTATCAAATATGTTTATGTCTATAAAATGTACTGGACATCAATAAAAATATCTGCATAGTGAAATATATGAAGTCCATCTGCATTTATACATCATATTGATGTTTATATAACGGGAACTGCAGCCCACATTCAGTCAAGTTAGCGGAATTACAGATAAACAACGTTTCCAGTATCTCTTTCAAAATAAAATTTGTTTTACGGAAAAATTACGTGATTTCAAAAATGTGATTTTGAAAATGTAAATCAAACTGTAATAAGCGTTAGCTAGCTGCTCCACCTGCTCTGAATAGTTTTGTTCTCGTCTTTGTCAAGCCCAAAGGAAAAATGAATCCATACTCTGGCTACATTACCGACAACAGCGTCCCTGGAGTGACCTAGCGGAAGTGCTAATGAGGTCTGCTCTGGCACGGATTATTACCGTCACACATGTAGCTTTGAAAATAAATCTTCTACAAGACACAGAGCTGTAGCTCCGTTTCAGTGTGAGCTCTAATGTTTCGCTGTGTGACTGTGTCTGACTTCCTCGAATAAAATCCTCCTGTTCACTGGGAGCTGCCTGCAGCTAGCATAGCTAGTAGCACGCTAGACTGGTCCGAGATGCTGTCTCGATGATGACGTTACACGAGTACGTCAGAAAGCAAATACGGACAGTTACGTACTGAGAAACGGCCATAGTCTTCTAACCGCAAAGGTACAAAGCTGCTCGTCTTCTCCTCCTGCATCAGGAAACGTCTTCAAAGCTTCTTGAAATCCAAACGAAATACAATCCAAAGATCAAACTAACGTCATTGGTGCATTCAGTTACAGTCGGACAACGGAGTTGCGTTCAGAGCGTCGGAAATCGGAGTTTCAGTAACGAAAATTTTGGAGGGGCACACTGGGTGGCCAATCAGATCACCGGGGGAGGCACTGCACCCACGTGCCCCCACGGAAGATATGATGGAGATCGGTTGTTAAGAGCTTTATATGTCAGAAGAAAGATTTTGAATTCTATTCTAGATTTAACAGGAAGCATAACAAAGGAAAACTTTCATATTAGATATCTGTAAAATAATGATATATATTTTTGAATAATCTAAAAACAGTAGGTCAAACATTCCAAATAAAACTACTTATCTGTAAAAATACAGACCTTTGATATGGACATTATTTACAGCTTTACAGTCTGTTTTTGCTTGTTTATTTGTTTGTTTGTTTGTACTTTTTTTCTGAGATTTAATGAGTTATTAACTTTCATTTAGCAAAACAGGGAAAACCTGTAAAAAAAGACAAATTGTCAGAATAATTTTTGAAAAATCTCTGAAAATCTTTTTTCTTTTTCAACCGTTGTTTTTTTTTAAATCCCGAATGTGCACGTAGTTTGACTTGTGTTGTGTGAGTGTGTGCAGCTCTAATAAATCAATAAATCAAATATGATAAGCAGATATATAAAATAAAGCTTATGTGACATCTGATCCATGCAAAGAAATTAACGGAGACCAAACATAACTGATGTCAGTCCGTCACTGTGTTGTTGTACGTTGAGTTTTCTGCCACAAGAGGGCACACTGCAGCAGCAAATGGAAAGATTAGGAGCCAAAATATGAAAAGGAAGTATGTCGTCCAAAATGTCACTAAAACGTCATAGTTTAGTATGTCGTCCAAAACATCACTAAAACGTCATAGTTTAGTATGACGTCCAAAATGTGAAGGAAAAGCCATAGTTTAGTATGTCGTCCAAAATGTCACTAAAAAGTCATAGGTTAGTATGTCGTCCCAAATGTGGAATAAAACGTCATAGTTTTGTATGTCTTCCAAAATGTTACTAAAATGTCATAGTTTAGTGTGTCGTCCAAAATGTGGAATAAAACGTCATAGTTTTGTATGTCTTCCAAAAAGTTACTAAAATGTCATAGTTTAGTCTGTCGTCCAAAATGTGGAATAAAACGTCATAGTTTAGTATGTCTTCCAACATGTCACTAAAAAGTCATAGGTTAGTATGTCGTCCCAAATGTGGAATAAAACGTCATAGTTTTGTATGTCTTCCAAAATGTCAGTAAAATGTTTTTATTTCATTTTTAAGGTTTATTTGGCAGGGACAATACATACAACATTGCCACAAAAAAGGGCAAATGCGATGCATATAAGACGTCTAGCTTCAGCTAATTTGCAGTCTTTGTCCCTGGTCAGGCGTTTAAAATGTCATAGTTTAGTATGTCATCCAAAATGTGGCTAAAAACGTCATAGTTTAGTATGTCGTCCAAAATATCACTGAAACGTCAGAGTTTGCTATGTCTAAACTATGATGTTGTAGTGAACTGAGCAGCCTTTACAGAGTACTGCACTCTCTGAGCGCTTTTCTAGTTTTCTCGTGTTCACAACCCTGCTGTTTGTAAATGTGAAGGGAGGGGACATGTGGCCAACTCACCTTTTCAGAACCGTCATCAGTGATGCTGATTGTTTCCTACAGAACCTTTAAATATGCACTAAAACAAATGGTTATGCTGGCTCTAGTTCTAAAAAACAGATGTTACAAACAGTTTTGGCTTGACTGACATATATCATCATAAGGAGATTTTAAATTGTCATTAAATAAAACAACAATTTGGTTAAAAATTGATAGTCATGAAATTTTAGTGGTACACTAGCAAACAACAAATTTTTTTTTTTTTAATTTTTGTCATAGGCCAAGTCTTGCATGCAGTACAAGTAATTTCGTAAATAAGGTCAGTTTGGTTCACTGACTGCTGACCTTTTCATTTTGTACTGTGAGTACATTGGCCCCCAATTGCTGGCCGCCAGGACATGGAGGAGATGTAAGAAAATGCTTTTTATTAACTAGTTTTAACTCTTGGAAAGTCAGAGTTTTGAATATAGAGCCACTTTCTCCCAGATTTTACTCCTGAGGAGAGGTTCAGGTTGATGTTACTCTATCTTGGGGGATAACAACAAGACTACAGTGAAGGTTACTGCTCTAAAATATTATGTTCAGCTGTTCAGCAATATCTATGGATTAGAGTTAAGCACCCCCGTTTTCTGGTGCACCTCAGGTCACCTTCAGTTTTTTTTTGCACTAAGACTGTAGTGTTCCTGAATCTTTTGCCTTTGTAGTTTACTGATGCCTAACTTTTTCATCTTTACCTGTCTGAACAAGGCTGCTTTTCATTTGTCCGTTAACCTTGAGATTTGATGAGCATGGAAGGGCTTTTTCAGCATCACTACTTTTCACTGCAATGTACTTAGAAGAACTTTGATCAGGGGAACGCCAAAGAGTAACCTCAGTCTGCTGCTCTTGTACTGCGTTGTCATACTTAGCTGTCCTGTTGAGCATCATTTTAGATATAAAAACATGAATGCGACAAAGCTTTCTAAAGTGCTTTTCTGAGGATTATAGTTTTGCACAAACTTCCATTTCTTCCTGCTCCTGTCAAGTGATTGACAATCTATGCACAGCGATTTAAAAACTGAAAACGAATTTGCTACAAAGAGCTAGCTGAGGCAGTTGTCACATCATTGGAAGTTGTTTTCGTTTTAAAGACTGATGAGCCACAAATGTGTTTTTTTCTGAGCTGAGGAAAACAAACCCCTTAAATCTGAAACAGACAGGTATTATCCTTAAGTGTTTTGCTCAAAGGCATCTTGTTGGTTGCTGACAGAGGAGACTACATGCATTATTCAGTCACCCAGATTTTCTCAGCAGGTCTCAGCTCCTGCTCTCTCTCGCTGCAGTGGCTCAAGTATAGCAAGGTTTTATGCTTGAGTTATGTTTAAAAAAAAAAGCAACAAGTTTTGTTTGAAGGTGCAGCTTTATTTGTTCTGGAAGTGTCCTGTTGCAATGGGATGTTGGTGGCAGATCTCTTAGGTCCTGTGGGTTATTGGGTGGGACCTTCAATGATCCTCATTGTTCCAGCACATCCTGTGAATGCTGACTAGATTGACTTGCCAGTGACTTGCAGACTTTGTCATGTTCCTTAAACCATCCTGGAACAATCTTTGTAGTGTAGCTGTGTACTTTTTCCAGCTAAGAGAGGATACTCACGTTTGAGAGTAGTGCTGTCATGGTGGAGTGTGCTTGGTCTGCATTAATAGGCAGCTTTCCATTGCAGGGACTTGGGGAAGTTGTGTAGTGATGCATACATGCAATGCTGTGAAAAAGTATTGCCCCCCTACAGATATCTTCTATTTTTGTGCATTTGTCACACCTAAATGTCTCAGATCATCATGACAAAGAAAACCCAAGAAAACATAAAAAGCAGTTTTTAAGTCATGATTTAATTTATTGAAGGAAATTGCTGACCAGCCCCATGTGAAATAGTGATTGCTACCAATCAAATTCATTTGGCATTTGGGTTCAGTTTCAGCAGCCACACACTCTTACGATTACTGCCAGGCTTGTTGAATCTACAGATCACTACATAGAACCTGTCTGGTATTGTGATGTAGCTAAAGGGTCTCAAAAAGCAGCACATGATGGTGCTAAAGATCAAAAGAGATTCAAGAACAGATGCAGAACAAAGTCATTGATTTTTATCAGTCTGGAGGGTTACAAAGCCTTTGCTGAGACTTGACTCCAGAGAACCACAGTAAGAGACATTATCCTCAAACGGGGAAACATGGAACAGTGGAGAACCTTCCCAGGAGTGGACCAATGGTCAACATTTCACCAAGAGCACGATGATATCTAATCCAGCAGGTCACAAAGGAACCCAGACGAACATCTAAAGAACTACGGGACTCACTGGCCTCAGTTAAGGAAGACTCTGGACAAACATGGCATCCATGGGAGAGTTGAAAGGTGAAAACCGCTCCTGACTGAAAAGAACATAAAGGTTCATCTGGCATTTGTTTAAAAAAAAAAAAAAAAATGTAGGTGAGCCCTAAGACTTTTGGGATAACATCCTGTGGACTGATGAGTCAAAGGAGGAACTTTTTGGAAGACATGGGTCCATTTTATCTGGTGTGAAGCTAATACTGCATTCCACTAGAAGAATATGATACCAACAGTGAAACACAGTTTTTGTTAGTGTGATGGTAGGAGGACTCGGGTGGCTTGTCATAATTGATGAAGCCATGAATTCTGCTCACTATCAGAAAATCCTCCTGAATAATATCCACCATCAGTTCATGACCTAAAGCTCAACACAAATGGGTTCTGCAGCAAGACAATGACCCAAAGACCACAAGAAAATCCACCTTTGAATGGCTCAAAAACAACAAAATAAAGGTTCTGGAGTGGTCAAGTCAAATTCCAAACTTGAATGCAGTTCGTGCTTGAAAACCACTTAATGTGGCCAAATTAAAACTATTCTGCAGAGAAGAGTGGGCCAAAATTTCTCCATGGCAGTGTAAAAGGTCACAAGCTTTTGCAAACGTTTAACTGCAGTTGTTACTACCAAGGGTGGACCAACCAGTTCTAAGGTTTACGGGGGCAATTACTTTTTCACAGACGTGATCTAGGTTTTCAAAAAATATTGAATTTTCTTTATTTCAATTAAAAAAAATATTTTCTGGGTTATCTCTGTCTAATATTAAAATTAGATGATGATCTGGAACATTTAAGTGTGAGAAATATGAAAAAATAGAAGACATCAGGACTTTTTCGCAGCATTGTGTACAGGAACAGCCTTACACTTGGCTCTGACTGTCGCTCTGTTTCTTCAACAGCTTAGATCATGGCATGAAGTCTGAGTGGACCATCAGCTGAAAACTGGATCCATCCCTGAAGAGAACCTTAGCCCAATCATCAACAGTCCAATCCTTGTGATCCCAGCAAAGAGTAACCAGCTTTTCTCTGCCTTTCCTTGATGAAGGGCTTCTTCCTGTCCTGCGTGACTTCAGACTGGCTTCAACAAGTCGGTTTTGAACTGTCCTTGCCAGACAAGTCACATTTCTCGACTGTGCCCTCTCATTTTTAAGGTCCCTGGAGGTCTGAGGACGATTCCTGACAGGAACGGATGAGTGACGGTCATCTGGTGGGTAGAAAGACGTTTCCTGACCAGCTAGCAGTTTGGTAGAACCATGTTGGACTTGTTTTTTCTTGGCATAATGAACGGCTGTCTTGGAGATCTTTCGCTACCTGTCTCTCACTCATGATAGCTGCCTTTGTGGCTTCACATAATTCTTTAGTTTTAGGCTTTATCTGAGAGCTGACAGCTTCTGAGTTGTGCTACGGCTTGAATGTCAGCAGGAACCCACTCTAGACCTTTGCATGTGCAGTGCTACTGATGACATGAAATGTCCTCTTATATACTCTGGAATACAGTGAAGCTGAAGCATGTCAAATAGGACATAAAGTACTTTCATAAAGTTTTAAATCATTTGTCGTGTTCATTGTATTCTTCGGGTAGTGTACCATTAGTGGTACCAGGCATTAAAATGAACAAGAAATTGAAGAAAACAAAGGTGGTCTGTACACTACTGTTCAAAACTTTGGGGTCACTTAGAAATGTGCTTATTTTTGAAAGAAAGATGTTTTTTTTCAATGAAGATAACATTAAATGAATCAGAAATACAGTCTAGACATTGTTAATGTGGTAAATGACTATTCTAGCTGGAAACAGCTGATTTTTAATGGAATATCTCCATAGGGGTACAGAGGAACATTTCCAGCAACCATCACTCCTGTGTTCTAATGCTACATTGTGTTAGCTAATGGTGTTGAAAGGCTCATTGATGATTAGAAAACCCTTGTGCAGTTATGTTAGTACATGGATAAAAGTGGGAGTTTTCATGGAAAACATGGAATTGTCTGGGTGACCCCAAACTTTTGAATGGTAGTGTAAATAAAATAACGATCATTATTTTATTGAAAAGTTCCGATAGTGACACGCTCACACTTTGATAAAGATCCTTTAGTTTTTTAACGGCTCAACAAACCCACTGACCCCACAGATATATTGTCAACTCCTTCCCTCCTCCTCTTGGTGTCTTTCTGGTATGCTAATAATAGACCCTTTTCATGGCAGACGCTTTCACTTGTCAAAGGAGGAAAAGCACAGCTGGAAGTAACATTAATGAGGGCTGCATTCCATTTGGAGCAGCCAGTTCCAGGGTCCTGGGAAAAATCTACAATGCACATTGTAGATTTTTCCACTATTGCATTAAAGATGGGTGGATAAGAGTTCCAATTAAGTAGAAAAACCAAAGGCACCTGTGTAGCTGTGTGGAGCCTTTAACTTCAGATGTTTAGATTCTTATCCATCACACAAAACCTTCAGGGAGGCATCTGATTGGCCCCAAACATGCAGCCTGGGTTATAGTATCAAGAACTACCTTCTGCAACACATAGTAGGGTGAAGCAGTATTAAATTATGTTAAATTTGCTAATTGAAAAACCTGGTTTCCTTTTTACACTGTCTATTCTTTCAGCCTTATGTAAAGCAGTACATTGTGGGTGCATGTGTAAGTTTTGGACAGTAACAACGTCCTTAAATTAGCTTTCTTTCTTTACTTGTTGTTTTTGTGCTAAAAAATACTTAAATGAAGATGTTCCTTGCAAACTGTAGTGGAGGCATTCATTACAGAGCTGGCATTATTTCTGCTCACTGGCTCAAGAAGTAACTGTTAACTGTGTCTTCGTAACGCTACACAATTTCTGCAGCTGATAAAATGCAAGTTAGAAAGGACTGTGTGCACACAATAAAACCATAGTAATTAACAACTGGAATGATTACAGATGGTGGGGCTTCCTGTCACCTATGTGTCTGTATTGGTACATGTGTGCGTGTCTAGACTCCTTCCTCTGTGTAATTGCTGCTTCTGTGCACTTGTTTAACGCAGTCTGATTATTTAAAACACTTATGAGTGTTTCTTTCAAATCACACTCCCACACACAAGCATTTCTGGCACAAAACACATTCTTTATATCAGCCACTTGTGACTGCTGTTTCACATTCATTGGCTTTACATATTGTATGGCTGAAACTTAATACACAATATAATTCTAATATATAATTGTGAATCTATTGTACATACATGCATTATTGTATAATGCAGATTACACACTAACCAAGAATAAAGTGATTACCATTATGAACTGAACTAACTTGTCACTCCAGAACACAAATTGTAGTTTAGCTGGAAACCACCCAACTGGTTCCGGCTGACTCGCAACTATGCACCAAAACCACGGAAATCTTCAAATATTCATAACAACTATTACAACTGAGAAGTTGACAGAGGAATTCAAGAACTCAATTCCAGAGAAACAATACCAACACTGAGAGGATTACGATTTGAGTGCTTAGGTCCTGTGGATGATCTTAGCAATGAAAAAGGGAAAAGTAAGTGGCTGTTTTGAAAAATCACAACAATAACCTTTAATGCATTATTTGACCTGCTTTAATTGGGCTGTTTTAAAACTGTGTGGTGCACTAAAAAAGATCAGAATGGAATGGTCCAAAAATATTATAATGCATTTTTGTACACTGCTAACATGTTCATATGGTGTTTTTCTATGTTCTAGAGAACATAGTATGAGTGAAATGGACAGTCAAGCTGAGTATTTCTACCTTAAAACTACAGAGTATTGATGAAACAGATTCACATAGCCAAAGTTTCATGTTTCAATAAACCAATCTTACGAGCTCACAAGGTGAGCATTTTTTTTAAATAGTGTTTCAGTACAGACCCCGCAGCTGTCCACAGAGAGAGTTTGGTGGAATGAAACCCCATAGCTATGGGGTTCAATCAGTAGTGACTTTAACTTCTGTTTGGAGGCAAGTTTGGTTGAATCTGAGCTTGTCACTTAACTTAGAAGTAGATGTACTATTTGGAAGCATTTGAAAATTCATTTCTATTTTATTTGATGTACGGTATGTTTTCCCTGATCTGCCCCAACACAACCACCTGCCTAATATTGTGAAGGTCCTTCTCATGCCACCAAAACTGGCCTGACGGAACACGGACAGTTGACCTCTTGTGGTGTTCTGTGAGGTCTGACTTTGAGTTATTGGCAGCAGATCCTTTGGGTCTTCTTGTTTGCAGGGTTTGGACTCCTTCGATCTGGCTTTTTATGATGCATCTTGGAGATGCTTGACTGAATTGCGATCTGGGAACTTTGGAGGTTGGGTCAATGCCTTGGGCTCTGTGTCATGTTCCTTGAGCTCTTCCTAAGCAGTTTTTACAGTGTGTCAGGGAGCATTGTTCTGCTAGAGAGGGCTGACATTGCTACTGGAGTGTGCTTTGTCTGCAACAATGTTCAGACGTGTGGTACAAGTCGAGGTAAGTCAGACTGGATTGTTGGGAGCAGTCTACCAACCATTTACAACAGTAGATGCAGAAAGAGTGCTGTCTGCATCATGAAGGACTCCCCTCATCCTGCACATTCACTCTTTGCTCCTCTGCCTTCAGTTAGGAGGCTGTGGAGAATCCGGGACACGACTACCAGGCTGATTAACAGCTTCTTTCCAGGAGACTGTTGAACTCTGGAGGTGCTCTGTAGCTTTTCCACCTACATGCAACTACAAACAATTTTTACATGTGCAATACAGACCAATGGACCTAGTTCACAACACAGCCGATCAACTGCATTTGCACACATGCCTATTTATCTGTTTATCACTTGTAATCACTTGATTATATTGCTTTAATTGTGCTTTTCATTCCCTTTATTTATATATTTTTTATTTATTTGTGTGGCTTAAAACCAGGACCCAAGTACCTTATTTTGTGCCTTCTCATGTGTATACATGTGCTGGTATGACAATGAAGAACTTTGAATCTTGGATCTAGAATCTTGAAGGTAATTACCACATGAATGCCAGGGTTTCAAAGTTTCCCAGCAGAGTATTTTATTGTAATGAGATGATTCATTCACCTGTCAGTGGTTTTAGTGTCATGGCTGACTGGTTTACATGAAGATCATTATATAAATATTCTATCTGACATTTCGTCTCTGACCTCATCACTGTCTGCAGGAACTAAGTCAACAGCTGGATGTGGGGTTGGTTAGCAACAGCAGCAGTGACGGCAGCAGAGTTTCACCCAGACTACAACAAATGTCTTCTTATATGTGGATGGTATTCACTGTATTTAAGAATTACATAAGGGGCAGAGCTGAACACATGGATTGGCTGCCTGAAGTAGCTTTTTGCTCCATCATAACACAAAGATGCTGTTAAGCTTCCAACATAAGTCTTCAGTCTCTGCATATGGCTTACCATTAGCTCTCAAAACAGGAACTCGAATCAACATGATCAATGGGAGGAAATAAGAGATGCCTGCTGTTATCAGAGAGCACAAGCACTTTCAATTATAAGCCTCCACTCTGGAAAAAAAAAATAAAATCTGCACATATCACCACCGACAGAAATAAATATTAGAGAATAAAATATTCAGGATCTTGAGGAAATTATGTGACAAGATGTAGATGCTTGCATTTCAACAAATTGTTTTCCGCCACACACGTACACACACACACTTTTCCACTCAACTTAGGTCTTCCGGCACAGATTTCAAAGACCTAATGAGCCTGAAAATACCACACTTGGCTTCTAATGAGAGAGCTACTCCAAAAAAGCTTCAAAGATTGTCAGATGTCTCAGTGTTAGCAGCAGCTACTTGGTGGAATCTTCTGATTAGAAATGTACAGTGTGAGTTTAATCAGTCTGCTCTAGATTTAATTTACACAATGTAGACTAAATGTTTCACTGCAGCTTTAATGAGCTTTACATGACTGACAGCATATTAGTGAACTGATTTAGTACTATAACAGGACAGCTTGGTTACTGACCCTTGCATTAATTGTAAAACGCATTTAAGAACATATTGGCCTTGGTGGCATTTAAAAGAATTTCACATAAATATCAGTGTAAGGGAGAATTATCCATAAAACGTAGGAAACACTGTCCCAGCTGAAAGTACTGTTAAGAGAAAGAAAAAAACTTCCAGTGACTGTTCTCAGTTTAAAAAAGGTGCACTCTTGCTTTGAATTATGCAGCAGCATTAATGTGATGAACACAATGTTTTGATTAATGAAACAGCAATATTTCTTGTGAGTCTTGTGGCAGATTAACTCATCTGTGAGGATGTGTAATCAATGTAACCTCATTAGAATAATTTTGACTTGCTAAATAAAATATGTTGTTCACAACTCACTCACACACCAAACACCAGCCACTCATCTCAGGAATAGTGTGGAAGGAAACGGACGTCCACTGTCACCAGATCTCTGCTGTATTTCAGGTTGATTTGGAGAAAGCAGTCATTCTGGGGGCAGAGATCAATACATGTCACGGTGCGACTCTACACCAGTACAATATACAGTGTACAAGTTCAAAATGAATTCAGATATCCGACAACGCCACCCTGGGAATTTCGCCCAGAGAATTATCCTCCTCTAACACTTGGAGGCACACAAATTCGTTACTCATGAGGCTTGAGATGTTTGTCCAAATTAAAACAATTTATTACAATTTTCTTAAAAAAAAAAAACAGATAAAAACATAACCATTCATACTAGGGGTCAAAGGAAAAGAAACAAAAGAAGAAATCTAATCAGTTGCTGGCCACCAAGTGGATGGGACCAGTGAAGGTGAAGGAAGTATAAATAGTATAAAAATGCCCCAAGCACACATGACATACACTCTGGATGTGAACCAATTCCTCAGGACCACAGCACACAGGAGGAGGGGGACGCCACCACCCGGACACCAGCACCAACACCACCAGCCCTCAGCAACTGAGAAGGAAACAAAAACAAATTACTGGCGGTAGAAGAGCAATTAATCCAACAAAATATACTAAGGAAACAAAATATAGTAAAAGGGAAGGGTTCAAGTTAAACTATATAAATCATACAAAACACTAAATGCCCCAAAAGAACAAAATAAACAGAAACAATAAATCAATAAACAAAATAATCCAAATCAAAACAATATATTTCTCAATCACACAATTAAAATAGTGTTCATTGGTGCATGCCATATATATACACATACAATGGCCAAACAATGATTAAAATTCACACACTGGAGCAGAGGTCTACGCTGGAGAAAGCCAAGCAGCGGTTGGAGACAGTGGAGACAAAGTGGCAGGAGACAAAACAGCAGTGGTCCCAGTCGGCTGACATCAGCAGCACACACGAGCACCCAGGCCTGCTAAAAACGACATTAGCATTACCATGCTAAATGCTAGCACACAGCGCAGTCGCTATATTGACAAACATACGTACCTGTCAGTAGCGGCAGGTACACACACATGAAGCCACATGAAGCCAGGAGCGGGGGACGCGCACACACACTCGTGCACCAAACGGGGACACCAGTCGCTGTATGGCACAAAGCAAATGCCCTAAGCATACCAGCAGAGAAGCTTTACCAGAAAGACAGCAGGAGCAGACATACCTGTCGCGCGGAAGTGACGCAACAGTGAGCAGGGGCGGGGCCACAGCTTAAATACTCAGTCCCTCTTCAGTGATTGGTCAGCAGATATACAGCATCAGTGAGGCCATAGAGCATTAGAGGTGCAATATTAATGCTGCTACATACAGACACCTGCAGGAACCCCTTGTGTAAATTACCACACATTGTTTGTCCTAGAAGATCAGGTCAGAAGGTGTCCCATATCTGGATTGGATTCAAAAGTGGTAAATTCTAATAAGTCTGCACTACATAGTACTTTTATAGTTTTAAAACCTTTAAATTGTCTCACATTCACACACTCACTGTTCAAAAGTTTGGGGACACTTAGAAATGTCCCTATTTTTTTTTTTTTTAAAGAAAAGCATTTTTTTCAATAAAGAAAACATTAAATGAATGATAAATCCAGTGTAGACATTGTTAATGTGGTAAATGACTACTGTAGCTGGAAACAGCTGATTTTTAATGGAATATCTCCATAGGGGTACAGAGGAACATTTCCAGCAACCATCACTCCTGTGTTCTAATGCTACATTGTGTTAACTAATGGTGTGGAAAGGCTCATTGATGATTAGAAAACCCTTGTGCAGTTATGTTAGCACATGGAGAAAAGTGGGAGTTTTCATGGAAAATATGAAATTGCCTGGGTGACCCCAAACTTCTGAACAGTAGTGTACATTTGATAGATGGCGTGCCATTGGAAGCCACTTCAGGTTCAATGTCTTGCCTATTTTGACACACGGAGGTGTTGAGAATCAACCTTTCCACTACAACTACAACGGTAGTTACAACTCCCGCCATACTGTTTAGCCTGATCCCAAAAATGCAATGAGGTTCTTGAAGTTTATTCCAGTTGTGCTCTCAAAATTTGATGAATGAAAACAATTCTGAACAACATTAAAATCCCCAAGAAATGAGCCAGGCTCAACTTGTTTCGTTGCAAAAGGTCAGCAGTGTCTGGAAATGAGCACTTGGGGCTTGCATAAAAACAGAGCTCATAAAGAATCACACTGCCCAGAATATTATTCAGTGAAGCACAGAACCCCAGTCACAGATCTGCGTGCACCTACCAATATTCACATGACTTCTGAAAACAGAGCTATTTGCCAGTGGTGACTCAAGCATGAGGAGTAGGAATATAATACAGATAATGCAGAAAAAGTAGCCTATTGCTTATAGATGATCTGTATGATAGGCATTTTGATTGTTAAACTGTGATGTTTGACTTGTCAATCTGGACACCACAGCCCAAGCAAATGCACACACGAAAAAATAATATTTACTTGACAAATGTGAATTATTTATTGGATAAAACTATGGGCACAACACTCATATCATTACCTGTATTAATGCAGATTTTTAATGGTAGTTATGATGAGGAAATAAATGGAACTTTTCAGAAATGGAAGTGACTGTTCAACTTATCCATATGGCATATTCTGATTGAATAAAAAATAATCCTCAAATCAAACCGATTTGTGACAGCATAAATATACTGCTGGTTCTGCTTTCAATTATAAGCCTCCTCTGAAAATACTGCACACATCATCATCCCGATGGAAAACAAAAATAGTTTAGGGATGGGACAGAGGGTGTCGTGACGGGGGAGCAAAGATTTGCCATTTCAAAGGGATTCCTCTCCCTCCCTCTGTCTTTTTGTCTCTGCTCCATCTCTTTCTTATGACAATAACTTTCTAGGACTAATGAGCCTGAAAGTACCAAGCTTTAACTTTAATTGGAAAGCTGTAGCTTCTTAAGACAGCCTTTGAGAAAAAGCGAGAGTGTGCCTAATCATTATTATCCATCAAGTCAGCGTTTTTCGCAGATGAAGAAAACCTGTGCATTTTATTTGAGTGACCACAGCGAACCTAAACAGATAAACAAAAGTCACCTTTGCCTGTAGAAAGATCTAATGGTTTGAGGCTTGGTATCAGTTTTAAAACAGCACCCATCTTACTAACAAAATAATTGGACAAGGTCAAGCCCTCTGTGTTTTGAATATTCATCATTTATACTATTTTTTGCCACTGAAGCCCTTCTACATTGGCGTGTTCTTATTTATTTTTTTACGCCCTATTATTTCAGGAAAGCAGATAGTCGTTTGTAACCTGAAAACAGTTCATTTAAACTTTGCGGTGTATACCGTCAGTTATAACTGCAGCATTGAATGAAAACTCTTTTTTTTCTTGTTTCTTTTTTCCCCTTAAGACAAGCATTTCCTTGTGCAACTCATGCAATTTCTGTTTAAATGTATTTTAGGCATTCTGGAGTCATTCAGAGTGAAAGACAGGGAAAAGATGAAGGGTTTACAGCAGTTTGGCTGCATTTAGGTACAACAGTTTTTGTGGCTGTGCTCCATTTTGGCTGTGCCGGTTGTTTACATGCAGGGAAAGCTGCTTAAACAGGGTGCAGATGGTTCATGAGGAAGCTGGTAAGATGTTGGATCTACACCAGCTGATAATCAAAAGTGACTGTGTGATAAACCTAAATGTTTTTACAGCTTTTAATTGTGGGCAAACACAATGCCTTTTCCCGTTGGACTCCTGGGTGATGTATCTGTGCTTACACGTCTTTGTTGTTACATGTTGTAGGATAATGTAGGGTTACTTTGTTTGCTATGCTGAACAGCACAGCAAACAAGCAGCTCTCTCCTCCACCCCTTCTTAACCCCGTTACATAGTCATATTTATTAATAAGATGTGGATGATCATAGGATAGGGAAGTAGGGAAAAGTTCACATGCTTATGTCAAATCACAGAAGAAAATAATACTTAGGATAGAGAGAAAGTAAAATGGATCTTTTGAGCTCCAGAACACAAACCCATGTGGATACACTCTGAATGACCTGCCAATATATTTCTCGGCGGTATGCCAGAATGGTTTGCCTGACCAATATCTGCCACTTAGTTGGTGGCTAACCTAATTTCAGCTGAGCGCCTGTATGAAAAGACAGGAGTTTTACTGCATTTCCTGAGCATTTTCAATGATTGAAGCTGTTCTTTGGCCCAGGTCTTCTTGGGGCCTTGTCATCATTCATAATAGGACCATGGAATGCAGTTTAGGAGAGTGATTGCTTTGTGAAGCGAGGGAGATGAAGAGGAGAGGGAGGAAGAACAAGTGAGAAAGAAAGAAAGATCAGGACAGCGCTTAATGTAATGTCATGTTGAAGAGATGGCCTCTATGCTCCTGCTGATCCATAATTTGATATAAAGACAGAATATCATCAATCCCAGTAGTAAGAGACACAGTAGACAGATGATGCTGTCGGTATAGTGGACATAGCTCACATAAATATTGTAGGAGCCACTGTAGAGTTCAGCTACAGCTCGAGGAAAGGTCACTCGTGCATCCTCCGTCTGACAACAAGACTCAAAAACAGGAAAGAGATTATTAAATCTGTTACGCTATTCACTTTTATTTAGCCTCTTATGTCTGTTCCACATAAGAGGCATGGTTTGCAGACCACTATGATATCGAGTTTATGTACAAACCAATGGCTTGTGTGAGCTTCTGACTGAGCCGGCTAGCTTAGAGAGCAGAGCTTATGCCCCTCTTCAATAACTCTTTATTAAATGAAATGATGTGCAAAATCCTGAGTACTGAATGCCAGCAGAGAGTAAATGGCTCAATACAAAGACAATGAAGAAGGTCAAGGAGGTCTTTTAGCAGACAGTGCGGCATGTTCGGACGGCAAGAGTTTCACGTTAAGCTTCAGTAGTTCACCAACCAGCCCTGTGAGTATTCACTGTGATATGAAGCCTCCAGCATTACCTGCTGGGTGAAAGCAAGAAGAAAAGAATTGAAGCATTTATTTTGCTAATCAGAAGTGTTCACACTCTTCTTTTAAATTAGACTTGCAGATCAAATCATGGCCAACGCTGTTAGTGAAGAGTTTCAGCGAAGATCAAAGCGTTCCTTTCTTTTAGAGACTCTGAGATGGTCACTAACGCTTTATTATTTCAAGGCTGGATTATTGCAGTTTATTGCATGCTGACATTGACATCCCAGCTGCAGTTGGTTGAAAATGCTGCAGCTAGGTTTCTGACTGGTGCAGTATGTGTGAGCGGGAGCATATTTTACCAATCCTGGCACCCTTACCTGTTCAATATAGGCTTAGTTTTAAAACTTTGTTGCATACTTATAAATGCATGGTCCCACATTATTTGCTAAAGTCCTCTGGCTAGTAACTTACAGCTTTCAAATTGGCAATTCTGAAACTTTGGAACAGCTTTCCCCTCCAGATCACTAGGTCAACCACACCACTGGCATTTCTACATAAAGTGCAATTTCAATTTCCCAGAAGTGAGAAATACAAGGGGAACAGAGCAGGGGAATGACATGTAGCAAATGGTCTGAGCAGCCTGGTGCTTGCTGCTCGGGGCATTTGCACTCATGTTGTTGGCTCTCTAACCGCTCAGCTGCCTGATTGCTGCCTTCAGTTTCATCTTGACTGGACAGTAGTAATGATTGCTCCACTATCTCTTCTGATGTTCTGATTGCCTAATGTATTTTAATAGCTTGATTGAAATCCGTCTGAGCAGTACTAAATGTGCTGTGTATAAATAAATTGACTCGATGTTACGGCCCTGGGCCTCTGCGCTCCTCCCCCACCGCTATGATTTGTATTGTGAACAGCTGCTTATCGTACATCTCCGTGGTTTCGTCCCACCTGTGGCCAAGGAGCTGACGCAGGATTGGTCGGGGAAAACGACCTCCGCCCATCCAGGTGCCGGATGGACTTCAAGAGGCTCGCTCGCGCAACATTCAGCGGCAGTTCAGGAGTCCATCTGTCCAGTAGGGACCTTGGAACACTATTTGTGGTGCTTGTTAATACAAAGAGTTAATTGTTAGTTTAGTTAGGTGTGCTACTGCTCTGTATTTTGGTTGAGGGTTGGTTTTTTTTGTATTTGTTGTCTTTTATTTTCTCTTAATTTTGTCATATCACCTTCATAGAAGCCTCTGGTTATGTTTGTTTGTTACTTTTCTTTCGGTAGCACCGCACCCATTTACTTTGAATCCCCTCGATTGCTGTGTTTGTTTCTACCATTAAAAATAAATCCTGCCCATCAATCTGGAATTCAGCATTATTTTGCTTACTTTTTGTTAAGGTTTGGTTACCCAAGACAGCCGGGTCATAACACTCAACTTATACAGTTCTGGTAACTGCAGCATCTCAGGGAAGTTTTCATGTTTATGTAGAAAAAGACAGAAACAACATTTTGACCCCTGACCTAAGTTTGAAGAAATAGAAATACTATTTCTACATTGTATTTCAAGTTGGAAAGTACTTCACCATTTTTTCTTTTCCTTTTTTTTGTTGAATTTAATTTAGTGTTACTCCATCTTCCTCTTTCTGACCTCATCTCTCCTTCCTCATCTGTTGCCTGGAGCTCAGTGTGATACGACTACAACAGTATAACTACTCAAGGAGCTGTACTTGCTGCCTACATTTTTAGGTAAACTGCTAGACGCACACACAGGTTTGTGTTTGTGTGTAAGTGCTGCTGTCAACCACGTCTACAACCTCCTCTGATGTGAGGCCTCTAAGCCCAGCCCCAAGGCCTTTTTATTCATTATGCCTGGTGTATAAAATGATGCTAAGTCAACTAGATTTAAACCTCCAAGTCATGGCTGGTACAAGACAGGAGCAAGTGTATTCATTAAAAAAAATGCTGTGCAAACATCTACGGAGGATTTAATCATCAAAGCTGTGCTGGCTTTGGATCGAAGGGGACGTATTTACATGGAGAAACGGAGAGAATGCAGTTGCGTGTGTGTGTCACTTTAATCAAATCCATGAAATCACATTTATGTAGTTAAATATGTACATGGCTTCTAGGCTTTTACATTAATTCACTCAAGAGGAGAGTTATTTTTGTTCAAGGCCAGACTGATGCTTCTTTAGACCACGTAGCATTAGACACCAAAAAAAGAAAAAGAAGTTGATATGACACCTGTTTACATAGTTAGATGATACTACAGTAGAAAAACACAAACAACAAACTAAAAAACATCAGCAGAACATGCCTCCCCCCCATCATATTAAATAATAACAATATTTGTACTATGTCACAACAAGACAGAAAAGGATCTGAAAAGACATAAAAGGACTTTACACGTTCACATCCCCATCATTATATGTCACACTGGTGACAACAAAAGGTTAAGTCCTTGCAGAAACAAGTGCAGCAGTACTTTATCGCATATTTTAATCACCTGCTTAAATGATTTGATTGATTGCTTTTTTAATAACCTAACTATTATCATAAACGATGCTGTCAAACTCAATATGTATGTTTAGCAACTTCCATCTATGATAGAGTTAATGTTGTCAATGTGAATGTAGCATTTGCATGTTGAGATGTTTGCCTCCTTAGTAAGTTAACTGAAACATATTAAGCCAAATTAGTGATCAGTTAAGTTTGTTTGTATCACATTCATTTCACTTATATTTAAGCATGATGTAATTATGCTCTACTGCATTTGCATTTATATTTTGTGAATTCTTGTGCCGATGCTGGCTTCAGTAAGATACCTTCATACATATCCATATATACACAATAAAAACTCCACAGCAAAAACCTGAAAAATCTGGGAATGTAATGGAATCTATCTAAACATCCTAACTGAGATCAGGTCTTTACATGTTCTTGTCTCTCTATCGCCACCTGCTTGGAAACAGATCAGTCCTTGTGAGCAATAATTTAATGCACATTTTAATCAGCAACTTTCATTATTCAACTGATTATTACTCTGCCAAGGAGGCGTTGGTTTCTGTCTGTCTGTCTGTCTGTCTGTCTGTCTGCAACATTACTCAAAAACGGATTAACAGATTTGGATGAAATTTTCAGGGAAAGTTAGAAATGATACAAGGAAGGAGCGTGCAGGAGAAGAGAGAGATGCTGTGAGATCGCAAGATTCAGTGAGATTGACGAAATTCAACATGGCGGCACCCAGCTGCTAGACTAGAATTAAACAAATCACCGTTTTCTCAACTTATTTATATTAAAAAACAACCTAACTAAGTAGCCTGCTTAAGATCGGACATGGTAGTGCTCACAGTGGAGGACCTTGAGAACTTTATTGACGACTACTTCGTCCGGTGCACCATGGAAGACGCCAACTCTGCTCCGCTCACCAACAACTCCGCTCCGGTCACCGGAAACCCGAACAAGAGGAAGAAGGCAGACTCCTTGACAGACCCACAAGACTTGGAGGTCACGGATATCCAGGTAAGTGTTCTCGAGTCTATTAATAAGAAGCTCGATATCCTTAGTTTGCTTCACCAGGAGATAAAAGACCTGAAAGCAAGCCTGGAGTTCACCCACCAGCAGATAGAGGATCTGCAGAGGGACAACACCGAACTCCGGTCCACGCTGACAGCGGTCACTTCAGAGGTGAATACACTTAAAAAAGAAAACAAAACCCTGAGGGAGACCGTCCTGGACATCCAGTCGAGGAGCATGCGGGACAACCTGATCTTTTCAGGTATCCCTGAGTCCACACCGGATAACCCAGAGACCCTTGTTAAAAACGTTATGGTGTCGGCACTTAAAATCCCTGCGGAAACTGTTAAAAACATCACTTTCCACCGCGTCCACCGGCTCGGACCCCGAGGAGGAAACCGACACCGTCCTATCATCGCAAAGTACGAGCACTTCCAGCAGAAAGTGCTCGTAAGAAGCAAAGGACGGGAGCTGAAAGGCACGTCGTTCGGGATGAACGACCAGTTTCCCAGGGAAATCAACGAGAGGCGCAAAGTATTATACCCCATCATGAAAGAACACAGACAGAAAGGTAAACGGACTGCACTGGTTGTGGACAAACTATACATAGATGGGCAGCTATTTCGGGAACCCTCCATTACCCCCTGGCTCTTCTAAAAAAAAAAAAAAAAAAAAAAAAACTGGCTTAAACGTTTAATATATCACTTAGTCATTTATGTTAGAAAATGTTATTTAAAAAAACAAAAAAACTCACAGGTGTAAATGTCTCACTCTCCTAACCTACACTCCCCACTGGAGAACCCCCTCCTCCTTCTACTTTTCTCTCTCTCCCTCTCTATATGTCTCCCTTTAGCTCTCTCCCCCTCTCACACACTCACCCCCCACACTCTCACTCACACTCTATGTACCCCCCATGTTTATTGTGCTTGTATGTTTTATAATGTGTTTGTTGATAGTTTTTCAGGCAATGATGTGCTATTGTATAATGTATATATAGATCCTGACCTGCTGTATACATCTCTCTCCAACACTCACAGCTCACAGACAGCAACAGACAGCTCACAAGGACACACACAGATGTTATATTATATTGCTACATACTCAGTGACAGAACATCTTCTCTCTCTATGTTCAAGTTTAATATCGTAGCCTGGAATGTTAATGTCATACGCTCACAAACAAAAAGAGTTAAAACCATGGACTATGTCTCTAAATTAAAAGCAGATATTTTGCTTCTCCAAGAAACACATTTAATACAATCGGAAGAAAAGTCTTTATCAGACTCGAATTATAGTATTATCTTTTCATCTTGTTATAACAGCAGACAAAGAGGGGTCTCCATTCTAGTCCATAAGAGAATACCATTCACTTTAAACAGTACAGTAACGGACTCAGAGGGCAGATATATTATTATCCAGGCAACAATCTTTAATAAATTACATTCTATTGTAAACCTCTATGCTCTGAATAATGAAGATCCAGCCTTCTTTCACACTGTTTTCTCTCACTTAGCAGACTTATCTGCTAACTCAACAACTATTATCGGTGGTGACTTCAACATAGTTTTAAACCCTTCAGTAGATCGATCTAATAGTCCAATACATGTAAAACAATCACAATCAGTTAAAGTTATACATGATTATATGAAAGATTTTGGACTAGACGACGTCTGGAGACTCAAAAACTCTACAAAGAGGGACGATACGTTTTTCTCTCCGGTACACAAAACATTTTCAAGAATTGACTTTTTCCTCTTAAATAACTCTATCGCACATAAAGTTAGCACTAAAATCCACCCAATCATTATCAGTGACTATGCACCAATATCTCTCAGCCTGCAAACAGATTCCATCACTAAACCTCCTCAGACTTGGTGCCTCAACATCTCTCTACTCAAAGACCCAGAATTTGATCAAGTAATAAGGAGTGAGTGGGCAGACTTTCTAAAAAACAATGAATCTGGAAACTGGAAAGGCTGTAATCAGAGGTAAAATAATATCGTATTCCTCATACAAGAAAAAGAAAGATCTACAAACAGAGAAAGAAACTGAAGAAAAAAATTAAACAACTTACAGAGAATTATGCAATAAATCCAAGTGATCAATTATGGTCTGAACTACAAAATGCAAAACTAAACCTTGATAATGTCCTATCCAAGAAAACAGAGTTTTTGTTACAACTAAGATATAATGATTTTGAACACGGGGCTGCACAGTGGTGTAGTGGTTAGCACTTTCGCCTTGCAGCTAGAAGATCCCTGGTTTGCGTCCCGGCTTTCCCGGGATCTTTCTGCATGGAGTTTGCATGTTCTCCCTGTGCATGCGTGGGTTCTCTCCGGGTACTCCGGCTTCCTCCCACAGTCCAAAAATATGCTGAGGTTAATTGATTACTCTAAACTGCCCGTAGGTGTGAATGTGAGAGTGATTGTTTGTCTGTATATGTAGCCCTGTGACAGACTGGTGACCTGTCTAGGGTGTCCCCTGCCTTCGCCCGAGTCAGCTGGGATAGACTCCAGCCCCCCCCATGACCCTAGTGAGGATTAAGCGGTGTATAGATAATGGATGGATGGATGGATTTTGAACACAACAATAAATCAGGAAAATTTCTGGCAAACCAACTCCAGCGCAATAAAGAAAAATCCTTCATAACAGCAATTCAGGATCCCTCAGGAAAATATATTCAGTCACCTCAGGAAATCAACCAGACCTTCTATAATTATTACCAGAGTTTATACTCAGCAGCAGTTAACCCAAACATAGAAGATATTCATTATTTTCTCAACAATCTAAACATGCCCGAACTAACGTCAGATTACAGAGACATATTAGATGCTCCATTGACTATGAAAGAATTACAATGTGCATTAGACAGTATGCCAGCAGGCAAGGCACCTGGTCCTGATGGTTTCCCTGCTGAATTTCTTGAACATTTCTGGTCAATGTTAGCACCCCTTTTCTTCAGGACAGTGACAGAGATTAAAAATAATGGTTATATCAGTCCGCACATGAATACAGCTGCAATTAAATTATTATTGAAACCAGACAAAGATCCTACGCTTCCCTCTAGCTATTGACCTCTGTCACTAATCAACACCGACATCAAAATTCAAGTATTGCGGACTTATCGGGACTTATCTGTCGGAAATGATACAAGGAACAATTGATTAAATTATGGGGGTGTTTCTGAGTCCCATCAATTCCTGCTACATATTTAGGTCACGCGACTCAGTATCTGTACATAACATTTCTGCCACGAATGTTTTCAAAATTTCAGCCGTCGGAAATGAAACAACTGAGTAGTCTTGGTGGAGTACTGCACTCTGAGTACTTTCCTTGTTTACAACTGGTGTTGATCTGCATACTTGTGATTGCCTGATTTTTACCGTCTTGCAAGCTGTAGTAAAGTTAACCTTACCAATGTGAAAACTACACTTGCAGATAGAGATGTTTCCCTCATTGGAAAGTTAGATTAAAAAAAAAAAAAAAAAGCAATGCTAAATGAAACAGTCTAGCACAGAACTGCAATACTTTTCTAGTAATGATATTCTGTACGACACTAAGTGGCATTAAAAATGATCATTACAAAGTTCAAACTGCAGCGGCAGTGAAAAAAGTGTTTAAAATCCCAGAGCCAGTCTAACATCAGTGAGATGTTTACCTCATAGTGTTGGCAGCGTTATCAGAGCACCCCTGAGCTTGCCTGACATTAAGATTTTTTGAAGAATGAAAACAAAAAAAAAGTGCATGTACCATGTGAACATCAGAAAAGATAAGAGAGAAAAACACTAGTTTAGCTGACTGGAGTACTGATGCAACATTGATATACACAATAGGTTAAATGCAAGAAGATAACTTCAACAGCAGACGCATAGCCAAAGGATTTACATTAAAATAGTTCGCTGGGCACTATTTAAGCTGACATATTGGGAAAGAAGAGCAAAGACTCTTTGTCTACATTTGCACACAAAACACACACTAAACACATACATCAGTCAGACTTTAAAAAGCAATTACACAGATCAGGAAAAAGAAAGATGGCAATTTTGAGTGCTTCTCCCTATGACCTTTTATTCAGCTGGATCCAAAAATTCCTTTTATGCAATTATTGTCACCTTGAGTGCTTCATTGTATTTATCCTTTTTAAAACTTGACTCGGTGGGCGTTCTTTCTTTTACTTGTTCCACACTTGTGATAAAAGCAGCTAAAAGCATATTGTTGCTGTCAAAAGTCCTTCCGCTGTGCTTCTTTTTCTTCGAAAACCCTCATTTTTGTAAAATATTTGACACAAAGCCTGTTAACAGCCGTCCCACCACTAGCAGTAAATCACCTGTGTTGAACTTTAAATTTTATACTTCGTGGGAGATTTGACACACCTTTGGCATACACCTTTCTCAAGCACATGACGAGTTAAGTCTTGATGCCAAGCAATACAGTTGGTGTGTCTGCTTAATTCAATGCAAGCTGGGCTGTACATTGTACATGCTGTTTATTTCTGTTTGAAGCCAAACAATTGGCAGACAGTTTGAATTTGCACTAATCGATTACTCTACATACCATAAAATAAACTGAACACAGAGCGCAGCAGCCAGCAGGTGATTGCAGGTTTCACTTTATCTCTGCAGCACTATTATCTCGTCAACATTTAATACCACAATAAACCCCAATCGCTCTGATAGATCCACGCTTTAAAGTGACACTTCCTCCATCCGGCAAATAGTTTCCCCTCCATTTAAGACATATGCTCCTCCCACACTGCTTGTCATCACTTCTCACCGGCTTGTGGCCCCACTGAAGGAAAAGAAGTGCACCTCTTGTTCATTAACTTGTTCAAAGAGACCTGACAACTGGGAAATATACAATGACTTCAAGCTGTCTTTGGGAGACAAGGGTTTGCCATCCATCTGTGGATTCCCAGTTGAAATGGTTGAGGAGGAAAAAAATAATAGTTTGGAAAGAATTATGAACGAAGACCAAGAAAGTAAAAACTGGCCTCACGGATAGGAGTTGTGACTGGAGTCGACACAACAGACTAGAGTAGGTCCTCGGTTTACGATGTAATGGATTTTTGGCATTTCGCGATCATGTTGCCATCTCCCATAAATTTATTAAGAAAATCTTGTTCCATCATTCCGACGTACTGCGTTTGCAACATTAAACTCCCCGCGGCACTAGTTGGCGAGCGGAACAGACGAATACGTCGTCACGCGGCGCTATGCGAGGAAGACAGCTTTGTTTACCTTCGCCGGTTGTATATGACATGCATCACATTGTGATTTCCGACTTACAGCTAAAATTGAGTTATGCCGCGCCGCAGAAACGGAATTCTGACGTAAGTTGAGGACCCCCTGTATAGTGACACAGGAAACAGAAGAGTGGCATCTTTTTATTACTTAACCTCTGAACTCAAAAACTCATTGTGAGATTCAACTTTCCGACAGTGCTTGAGTTTACTGTAATGTCTGGACTATTGAGCACACCTGAATATAAGCTGCACCCACTAAATTTAAAAAGAAAAAAGTTAAGCCACACCTGATTATAAGCTGCAGGTGTCCACGTTGTAACATGAGATATTTACACAGAAAGATTTTTGTCATAAAATAAATGCTTTTTCCAAACAGTGCCTGGAACACGGCAGGAACACGCACTGAGTCAGTTCTTTGGATCGATTACCTTTAACTTAAAAGCTGCATCATATGCATTTCTCTGTGTGTTTTCCATGATGAGGGTGTGTGCATGAAGTGCAAAATGATCTGAAGAATTTAGTGTCAGTGCGTTTGATTTAATTCAAACAGTCTCATTGGTCCACTGTGACCTGTTCGGTAATTTCATTCTGATGTGACGAGGCTAAACGTATTGACGGCATGAAGCTCGCCCGTAAAAATCTATATATTAGCAGCATCGTTGTATAAACCGCAGGGTTCAAAGCGTGAGAAAAAAATAGCGGCTTATAGTCTGGAAATTACGGTAATCACGTGATGTGATGTCTTATTCAAAAATTGGTTTGAAATAAACCATCTGCACCACATTCTCACAAAGAAACGTGACTTTTTGGAAATTGAGAGCAAAGTAAAACATCCTTGATGAATAAAATAAATGCACCATTGCTCAGAAATGATATACAGAGGAGCAAGTTGTTCGAAGGCACATTCAACGTGGTGACATGTTTTTCTACAGTTGAAGTGCAAAGTAGCATGAAAAAGTTTATGGAGGCTCTAAAAATGCAAGTAATAAAGTATCTATAGTAAATGAAGCCACAATTTTTCCAGTGTTGGTAGCACCTGTGGGCACTCAAAAAATGTTCTTACATATTTTTTCTTCCATTTTTGTAAATAATAAAACCCTGACTTTATACTGCTTTCCCGTTTTTGAGTTCTCTCTACCTCTTGCCATTGTTGTGCTGTTTGTTTCGAGGTGCAAGACTGTATATTGTGATTAATGAGTTAAAAAATGTTAGTTATTTGAGCACAAAATGTATCTTTCCATATCTCACTGTGAATACTGCTTCCCAAAGGAGAGCATTTTAACAGTTAACTTTCAAAATACTGTCAAACAAAAGTGCATCATTAATTCAGCCTTCTAGTAATATGTAATAAGAAGGAACGTTCTCTCACTTTAAAACCATTAAAGAAGACAGTTCTGGAAAAAAGTTGGCCTTCTCATTTTTAATACACCAGATGTCCCTGCCAAAAGCACATGTTAGTAAATATCTGCCAGGTTTTCACTCCAAAAAAAATCATCAGAAAATATGACACCTTCACTTAAAATGATGGTTGTGTAAAATAAATGTCAGCTTAGTTATTAGAATGCTGTCAGTCACTCGTTAGTTTAACATTTAACCCGTTGTGTTGTCTCCAGATCCTGTGCACTTCCCTTGTCCTCAGGGTCAAAAATGAGCCGCCTCCACTGACCCTCTAAAATAGAGCAGCTTCATTGAATTTTCAACCAAAAATCTATTACTCATGAGGAAACAACCTGTCATGCATCACACACTTTGTGAATGTCTGAGTTTTTTGCTCTTCAGAAGGCAGAAAGACTGTATTTAATAAATGGACACCACTCGTTTTTCTTGCATCAAACACGCTAAAACTGTTTTCTTTGCTCAAGTAGAGGTTTATTATCACTATTATTGTTGCTAAAGGTACTGCATAGGTGTAAACATTTGTTTAGCAAGAGATAGTACTTCTGTATCCTAAGAAAGTACCAGAAATGTGCAGAAAGTAGCTTTAAATGCATTTTTGAAGAGAAACAACAGTGTATACTGTACAATAGAATGGAAAACTACAAAACTCAACTGGAAAATGCTCGTCTTCTGACATCTTTTGAATCATTGTTCCCACTCACAAGGTACATAACAATAATAAGAATAAAATGAAATAATAGATGTAAAACAACAATATGAAGAACATACTAAGCTCTAATTAGCATATGTCAGACAATATACAGGTGTGTGGATGGACTTTGAAAATGTATTTCTTTTATATGCAGCACAGGATCTGTTTTACAGTCCTTCTTGTTACTCCTGGATGTCTGAAAAAAATCTGACCTGCTATGACCTGCTGGGTACTGAAAACTACACTCCTGGCTACAGCAAAGAGAGGAGATTGTGTTGCTGTCATCTGCAGCTCCTTTATAGCCTCTGAACACATTCCATGTTAGGAAATGATGCTTTCAGGAAATGTTTCATTTGTTTGAAACTGTTAAATCTTGAGATTTGTTGTTGCTGGGTGATGTGGCACCTGCACAAGAAAGTTTTACTTTTTCTGAGATCAATCAGTAGCACACACAACCTCCATTTCTGTGTGTGTGCGCATGTGTGTGTGTGTGTATATTTTGTCTGTGAACTTGAGGTGTGTGGGGTCTTGGATGGGCAATGATGCACTGCACATAGTTTATCTGAGATCAATCAGTGGCACGTAATCTACATTTTTCATTCAGTGTGTGTGCGCAGTGGAGGATGTGCATGTGTGTGTCTGGTTTTAGAGGTGTGTGTGATGTGAGTGTGTGTTTTAGTTCACTGTGACTGTAATTTTTAACTGCCGGGTCAAAAATGACCTGAAGACCATCTATGTACACTATTGTTGTACAGCTTTGATGAAAATATAAACAAAAACAATGTTTCACTTTTTCCAATGTTGGGGTCATTTTAGGAAAACTCATTGAATTTCAAGTTGAAAAAAGATCATTTAGGGGGTTTCATATGCTATTAAACATGTTTTCGGGTCCAAAATGACTCGAAGACAACACAAGGGTTAAATTGATTCTCTACAGAACTGTAAAAAAGTTTTTTCTGTACTATATTTCCGCTATCATTGTGATCATTTAATAATTCAGTTATATTCACAATGCAGTTTGTGTCAAGATGGAATCCACACACATGTTATGGCTGTGGTTTTACTCTTGTTGCTATTGGTACATGCCTTAAACTAAATAATAATAAAATACAAGCTTACTAGGTAGTGAAAGTACCACTAATGATGAACATGTACAAACATAGCCATAAATCATGAGGACATTAGTTAGTTTAGGTTCAAATTAGCAATAATTCACAAGTTCACTTATGTTATTTAATACTGTTACCGAGCAGCTCACTGAACAAGAAGCTGCTGCAATAATTCACAGTACAGTCACTGCAAGAATAACGCCATAGTGAGGTCCAATGGAGTCTGTTTCTTTATGAGCAGAGCGAACTGATCTTTACATCGAAAAAATGTGACTTCAATCAGAGATTAAAGCAGTGACTCAGATCTATAATGCAGACATTAGAGAGGACAAGGGACCGAGCAAAGAGGGAGTCGGTAATCAATTATAGCTGCTGTATGACTTTGTGCGATTGCTTGTGTGTGTGTGTGTAGTGCACAAAAAATAGAATGTTTCTCTGCATTGAAATGCAGCCCAGGTCCTCTGTGACAGAAAACAGTGAATCTACAGGGAGGAACTTTAGAGAGTGTGTGTGAGTGTGTCTGTAGCAGGCAAAGTCTTTCCATTTTAAAGTATGACTAGCTCCTCAGTGACAGGATACGCTCTGTACTACAGAACCTCACTGACTGTGAATGTGTGTGTGCTGTCACTGTGCTTCCCATACGTAGCCAATGCAGTCTGCCGGCATGGATCTGGAAGGTAAACTTAGCATCTGCACAGTGCTACTTTCAATTAGGTTTTTGCTTCTTATAAATTGCATATTGTTGCAGATGTCCATTTTTATGCTTTGTGTAATGTTTACCTGCATTTTTTCTCGTTTTGGAGCTCTGTCTGAAACTGCATGAAGCTGGATCTTTCAGCTGAATTTGCAAATGAGTGTTCCTCCTATAATCAGACAATGAAAGATGTACTGTTCAAGTAAACAGTGTTGACAGGTGCTAACTCCCATGTGGCATGTATATTCTTTGAAATGTAATGCAATTAAAGAGTATCCGCTCTTACAAATACAGCACAAACAGGCTGTACTTAGAAAGAAAATAGCTAAGCCCTCTGCGTTAACCACACAATAGTTGTTTATCCATTCCCTCTAGAAAGTATCAATCTTGGATTAGACATCTGTTTTGTAATTTCTTTGCACTTTCAAACTATTGAAAGATCATCGGTGTCATGATGAACAAAACTACTTAAATTGGAGTTAGCACAAAATGACTTCATCAAGTTTAGAGAAAGATCATGGTTTTGGCTAAAATAGGACTTTGTTGTGGTCAGGGAAACATTTTGTATGTATGGATTTATTTTTGTTAATACAATAACAAATCCATAGTTGCATTTTGGAAACCATCACTGTCATGCTGTGAGAAGCCAACAGGGGTCACCTCGGTGAAATTATCACAGTTTGTTGACCCGTCTACACACCTCAATCTCCTTCCGATGTGAAATTCCTCAATCTAGAATACTTTTCTTTCTTCATTGCTCCTAGGTGTATTACAATACATACAAAAGCACAGGGGGGATCGTGAGGCAAAGCTTCAGCAAACAGGTAGAAAATAAAACTAAGCAAGGAAAACAATGGAGACGTGGACATATATATACTGAGGGATCATGAAAGTAGATGTAGGTGGGCTAGTTGGGGAACTGAGACAGGTGAGGTGTTCATGGCAGGCAGTAGACTGGGCATGGAGGGTAGGCAGTATAGAAAATATGGGAAGAGGTCTGAAAAGTGAAGCCAACGCACAAGTGCCTCAAACCTGCATCTTTTCTAATGACCAGCAGGGGGAGAGTTCTCTGGTTGCAAAAAGAAGTCTGATTGCGTAGACTTCTATGAGGAAATGACCCTACTTCTTCCTTGATCTGTTACCTTATTAAACATTTTTCCAATGAGTTTATGATCTGACAGTAAAGGAGGGTACGTTTTGGGACAGCTCTCAACCAGATCGCCATGCACAGTATTCATCAGTTCTCAGTCAGAGCCACCTCTCACTCGGTACATCTGATTTCAAAAAAAAGATTCCAAGTGCCAATTTGCAAACTCAAGGCTTCAAAACAGCCATCCACAAAGCAATGGCTGACGCATCCGTCTTTTATATAGAGTCAGTGGCATGGAAAGCTCTGATGGGCGGCAGAATAAACCAGACTGAACTGTCAAAAAAATACATAATAAAAACAGAAAAGCATGACAGGTAGATCTTTTCATGCAATCTATAAAGATTGCATGAAAAGATCTACCTGTCATGCTTTTTCCATTCTCAGCCATTGCTTTGTGGTGTAGTGTGTGTGTTCCTATTTTCTTTTTATTGAACATGCTGTCCAGTTGTGTGTTTATGTTCATCTTCAACAAGTTTGCATATGCAAGTTCCCTGTGTGTATTTGGACCAGAAAATTACAAGACTAGTTCCTTCCTGAAAAAAATACACTCTATGCACAGGAACCGGAAAATAACACTGAAAAAAACGTGTGTGCTAGTGTGTGTGTTGGCGTGTGTATGTGTATGTATGTGTGTGACTATTAATTGTCTGCATTTTGTTTGTCACTTTCTCACTGATAGCAATCAACCAGCCTGCATTACAGGGGGTGAAAGTGCAAACTGCACTCTCTAGTCTCTTCACTATTTCAGAAGCTCTCACTTTCTCATGTAAGCACAGAAACACAGTGCACCTCTCTCTCTCCCCATTTCTGTCTCTCGCCCCCTGTCTCTCCGTGTTTTTCTAATTGGTGTGCAGCATCCACCCACCAGCTGTCAGGACAGAGCCCCAACGTGGAGCTCTGAGCCAGCCAATTACTGTCGAGGCAAGCTTACGCCACGAGAACCCAGTCAGACATCCAGAACCTCCCAGAGGGCTCTGCCAAGGCCGCCTGGTAATGGGCAGGGCAAAGCGGGTCAAATGCTGGGGTGGTTGCCCCCCTGCCCGCTCTCTACCACGCCTTCTTCTTAATGGGTCTGACAAACACCAACAGCTCACAGCCACGAGGTGTTGAGGGGGAGAGGAGGGAGGGAGACCAGGAGAGAAGATGCAGCGAAGGGAGGGCTGAGAGTCAGAAAGGGACAAACAACACAGAACAAAGACGCTGCCGAGTGTGAGCAAGTACTAATGGAGCTGATTAAACATCTACCATGTCCCTGCAGTGAATCTGAGGAATGCAGCGGTTTGACGGAAAGAGATCAGAAGGCACTCGATAAGAGAAATTCGTCAAACAACAGTGTTTACAGGTGGTAGGCTGGACATGGCAGGCAGGCGGTCAGTTAGAGGGAGCGATGCAACAGGAGAGAAGCTGTGGAGGAACAGCTGTAATAGGGATGGTGCGATGTTTACATGTGTTTTTGTCAGTTGTCCTGCTGATAAAGCAAAGCTGCATACATTTTCAGTCAATACCTGTTTGTATTAACCATGCAACAGCTTGCTCTTTATACAGTCAATAGTCTCCAGCAGGTAGTTTGCAAAGGAAAGGTGTGCAACTGTGGTAATGGTTTGCTTTGTCATCTAAAATGCCATTAAATCACATATGCAGATTGTGCTTCTATGTTTGTAGTTATTCACGTTTGTCAGCGTTGACTGAGCAGATTCATTGATGTGGAATAAATATTGATTCCAACAGACAACTGTTATCAAGGCTGCGTTTTACATCTAATCATTTTGTAAACCTGACTGCAGGTTTGTCAAAGGAGATATTTTACACCAGCAACATTATTACTTCTGTCTATTTACAACAGTAGAGGGGAAATAAGAGCCTTATTAAAATGAGCCAAAATGGAAACATTGACACTATTAAATGTGCTCTAAAAATTCTTAAGAGCAACTCTACCAAATTTGATGCAACAGACATGAAGTACAATGATGCCCCTTCCATTTTAGAGGAGCAGAGGCCTCTTCAGTGAAAGTGCTGCACTCGGCAAGCTTTAAAGGAGTGGAAGCGTTTTAATAAGCAACACAACCTGGTGCCAGTATGGGGACCTCCAGGGTGGAAAGGGTTAAAGCAGAAGAATGGAAAATATTTGCATCAGGGAAATTTATTTAGTGTTACAGAATAGAAAGTTCAACACCATAGCAACAAACGGTTAGGCCACTGTGCAGACGAGGATTTTCTGTCATGGCAACATCCAGGCAAGACATTCAGATGTAGCCACATTAGATTGTTTGTTTTTGAAGGCCTTTGAAAGTCTGTTTTGAAAATCTAACTATTTAATGCAAATGAGAAGCATGGCATTGAATGAAGTAGGACAAAAACAGAGGAAACAGAATATTTACCTATAGTTTTAAAGGATTATTTCACAGAAATCAGACGCACAACAGACTACAGATGAAGTAGCTTCAAATTGATTTGACATATTAACCTTACAATCACACTTTCTTGTTTTCACGCATCCCTAATTTGCCTCCTAGTCAAGAAAATGAATAGATACACTAATAGAGTAAATACAAGCACACATAAACAACATGAGGAACACAGTGAAGTACATGAAAAGCTTAATGGTTTTATACTTTAACTGTTTGAAACGACACGACACATCCAGGTTTTTCATGAAAATTTAATGAAGATATCTTTGTGACGATTATATGGCAGAACCAACTTGCAGAATTTGAAAAGATAACAAAAGATGTGCTGTATATGAAGTGTAGTAAGTTAGTCTTTACTTTCCCTGAATACCTTTCCTTCCTGATTTCAGCGGAAAACATCACGAGAACAAGGAGAATTTATAAGAACATATTAAGAAACAACTGCAAAGCTCCTCAAGACCGACTGTACTTAAACTAGGTGATGAATTAAGTGACTGCAGGTGTTGGTAAAGGTCTGCCATGGTGCAACAACTAGTTAAATTTATGCAAGATAGACATAACATATTCCTACTGTACATATCATTAGGTTGTAACATGGTTGAATTAAAAATGTCTCATATACTTTTCTATTTAAAGACAGACTCCCCTATTACTCTTAATATGCTGATTCCAATCTGATTAGAAGCAATGTCTTCAGAACCCCCACATGACTCACTAAAGACCTTCATATGTTGACTTGATTGTGCTTTAAAACTGTTACGGGTGATTCAGTCTGCGGATGTGTAATGAGACAAGCTAGTTCATTCCCCAGTGATATTACTGATATTATCAGATAATCAGGACACCAACAACCACTGCATGGCAATAACCCATCTACCCATCTGAGAAGTATATATCCTGATGAGTCTAATTATTGGCATATTAAAGGGCAGCTGGGGAGTATCAGAATTATAGAGTAAAATGGAAGATATGGAGCTTGCTGCTGCCACAAGCAAAACCAAGAGACATCACCTCAATGCAAAACATGTTGCTGATAGCACCAGAGCTAATGTTAGCTACAACGGTCCTGGTACCGGCTGACGGTGGAGCCATCCCAAGCACATTGAAAGTGCTTGAGTTTACAAAAAGTCTTAAGATGTTGAATATAGTCACTATAACTGTACTTTGACTTTGCAGTAATCTGTGAATATAGTAGACAGATTAAAAATGCAAATGAAACAAACATTTTTGTTGTTTAAGTTCATGTATTTGTCTATTTACCAGTTCAGTCATCAATCAAAATTAATTTAAGTTGAAGAACTTCGCCTATTGTTTATATTATATCTTGTTATTTGACAAAAATGCAATTAATCAATTAATACCAAAGCCTCTAATTAATTAGATATATTTTTTAGCGCATCCCACCACTAAACACAAACTAAGACCCATATAATGAACAAAAATGGATCCAGGATTTGGATTTTCATGTATATTTTTGTAGAGTTATAACTATAGTTCAAATTTAGGATCTTGGCCTTTTATTTATATTAGACTAAGCTTCATAATTATAATTAATGATAGTGTAGTATCTCAGCCAACTATGGATTACAGTCAGTTAGTATTTTATATAATTTCTGTACATGTAAATCACTCAGGTAAATTAATATTATAAATAACACTATAGGGTCTTAACTCCAATATTTGTTTGGTTAAACTGTAACACTCATTTTTAGCATAACAGCTGTTGCTTTAAATATGCTATATAAATAACAGTGACTTGACCTGACTATTGAAACATATTGACTGCAGCTTTCTCCACCATCTATTGAGGCACTGATGTTCCATCCCTCAAGTCGCTGTATTAGGAGCCATTAATGGTCACCGCATCCTCATAAAGCACACAAACATGGTCAACATCAGCTTCAGGCAATCTGCAATTCATCCATAACACCAGGGGGCTAAGAACTAGTCCAGTGTTTGTCAGGGGCTGTTACCCTCCAGCTGGTTACCTTATCGTGGGGAACACCCATGCCTGACTTCACCAGTCACCCTTAGTCTTTTCTTCAAAGCCCTGAAGGTGGATCACACCGGTGCTCCAAATGTCATCACAGTGTGCTCCATAACAGCTGTACCACTGCTGAGGACATCCTGGAGAGAGCAGAGGAAGGGAATCCAATCTAGACCGGCACCTTTAAACCAGTGGTAGCTAACTCCACAGGAGCTTTCTTGTTACAGTTTGGTCTCGGTCAGTGATTCAAGAACTTTTGTTCAACAGTTATGTTTCCAAATTAATAAATCAAGAATTTTTTTTTCTCCAAAGTTTTATACTGCTGTATACCATATTTATTGCAAATGATCTTTCTGTAATAAATGCAGAAGGCTGCTTGAAGAAACAATTACAATTATAACTCTATAAAACTAGTGATAAAAGACCTCTCAACTGCTCAAACTATTCCAAATAATAAAAAGGGTGTCTCAATGTAAATGTAAGTATTTACACAACAGGACAACATGTTGACTATGGCCTGCCTGCTGTACATGTATTCCATTACTGCATGACTCATTTTGTGTGGTGATTTTATTTAGCTTGTATATTTCACAAGATTATTGGTGTCTTTGCATTTGGGCACTTAGAATTGTACACCATATGTTGAAAACGTCAATGCATGATGTTACATGTACAGCATCTTAGGTAGGAGGAAGGGGCTTACACAGTACAGTGGAGAGAAAAGTGATCAGGGATAGCAGACACATGGGTTAAGTTTTTGTTTGGAAGGAAGCAGTGTGTTACTTTTCCATTCATTCTATATGATGTGTTTTTATTAACACAACAGGACTGCATATGTGTTTTTTAATGGGAAAAACTGGCAGGAACCATCCAGAGCAGCTTCCCTTGTTTCCTCCCTTTCAGCCTGCTTTTAGAGGAAGGCCAATATGCTCTGTGGCGGGGAGCAGGTGGAGGGCAAGTATTCCTCCTCACTAGCTGTGCTAAGGCGGGAGGGACATTTGTGAAGGCTCTTCATATTAAGAGGATGCCGCTTCAGCAGCAGCAGTCTGGCCATGGTTTGGCACTCGGCACGTGGCAGTGAGGGTGGGAGCATTAAACTGTGGCCAAGTAGCTGCTGCTGCCTCACCACTGTTGGTGTCTGTGCCGGTGGGGGATTCTTCAACTCCTATTAATATCCTGGAGAAGAGAATGTTAACTGAAAGCACAGCTGGGGCAGAATGAATGGTGACCGGGTTTAGTAAAGACTGTTTTAGGGCTAAATGATAATAATCCCGAGCCTTTTGATCAATATTGAGATCATGATTATTTGGCCGCTGCGTGTTGTAATTTTAATAGGCAGACATTACACTTCTGCTGAAGTACAAAACATCGCTTCAACATCAGACTTCTAATAAGGTTCCTGTTCACTTGAGCTCAGTTCTTCTGCTAGAGGCAATATAAACACTACTCCATCTAGAACATCTCACTTGTGGAACATCCACTGATTAATAGAATCTGTGAGCTACCTCTAGTTTCCCCACTTAATTACTACAACTCAGTCAGGTGTGTCACCAAGAATTACTCTGAAAAGAGTGAAATAAGGCACTCCATGCCAGATATACCCAAGTCGGACTTAGGTGCTTTTACCTACATAGGCTGTTTTCTATAAGCAGAGCATTTTAAACATCAATATTGTAGTTGATCATGTTCATTTTATTGTGGGATGTTGAAATTGTGAGCATTTGAAGAACTGTGCCGCCTTTGTCTACCCTGCCAGTTTTGTGGCTGCTTGTCATTGCTTTTAACAAATTAATACACACGTTCTATTAACATAAAAAAGCTGAGGTAGCCAATGTAAGCAATGTAGGTAGCACATTATTAGGCTTGACACAGCCTCTTAAGCATAAAATTCTAGCAATTTACAAGCAATTTCACAGCCTTCATGCCAACTGAATCATTACTGTATTTATGACAAAGTTTACACAATTGCATTATTTGCACAGAAAACAACGTATCTCATCACTTTGTTTCTTTTACTGGCTGGTTATCATTTAATGCAGCTAAATCTGATGCAAGAAAGCAGCAAACAGTGGAAAGATCCAGTGTAGTGTCTAGTAATTGAGGTAAGAAAGCAAGGACTGAAGGTCTAATGACAGCGCTTAGAAAAATCCACCAGTTTTGTCCATGGCTGCCAATTAGATACTTCCAAAAAATATTCACTCAGATTTGTAAACAAAAAGGTCCCAGCTATTTGAAGTGCAGTGAGAGAAGAGAATGGGCCTTTCTGAAAGTGGCTCCTTCCAGACTCCCACTCCATCACACAGTGGAACTCTATTGTCACACCCACAGCTGTATGAAACATCCTTCATTTAGGTGTAGGATAAAAGTACAGCAGCAAACGTCACAATGAACTCCCCTCCCTCCACTGGAAACATATGGACAAAAACAAAACTTATTACCCAGTTTCTTTGGAGGCATTTCTTTTTCTTGTAGGCATCTCATTGTTTTTATCTAAGAAGCTGCTGGGTTTTACAAACACTAACACTACAATCAAATGACCAAGTCCATCTTTTTCTAGAATAGATTTAGTATACTTTATAATAAAGACTGTGCTGCTTTAGATTGTAAAATTGAAAGTCACTTAGTTTAAGCAGATTGGGAGGAAACATACAAGGAGTTGCTCAGAGTTTACATCTGATCGAACACCTTCTACACAATACGGTGCTGCATGTTGTCAGGAAGTCAGCATGGATTCAGCCTCGCTGTTGGAGGCTTTTAGAGCTCATTTCCACTCTCCATTAACTGGGTTAGGATGGTGATTATAGTGGAAGTAGGTAAGAAAGGGGGTGTATGATACAGAAGCTCAAAACCATGACTAATGCAGCCTCTTCTCCAAACCTTGAATATTTCAGAGCAGAAACTCTGCTGTTTGGATTGTAAGAAGTTCAGCTCTGATTGGAGGACAATCTGCCTTCTCATCCTCAACCTCCAGCTGCCCAGCATGGTTAACACTACACCAGCAGCTAGCCCTTGAGCTGACTCTGTCGGAGTGTGGAAAGGCTATTAAAACAGCACTGACCTCCCAAATCCATTAAGTGTTGCCGTGGAGAGCCACCAGGGACAGCAGCAGTTAAAGGAGACATGTTGAGAGAACCAAGGGAAATTTAAATGGAAATCACTGAGCTGCATCATGTGAGTGCTGCCATGAATGCACACCACAGCAGCACTCTGGCTTCACCTGACATTTTATCACATTTGTGTTATTGTTCGACAAAGCCCCTAATACGCCACTGAGTCGAGGTGGCAACTGAAAAAAAGTCACTTACTTTGTAATAGACTTATTTATGTGAATGAAGATTAAGCACTAAAAGGAACCTGTCAGTGGAGAAATCATTTTTATGCAATTACACCACATCCACTGAAGTGACTAAATCCAGTTCTTACATAGTACTAATGTAGAACAACAAATACATCACTGACAACATATCCCACAAAATCCAACTGCAACAAAAAAGCATAATTATATTTTTTCTGTGGTTATGTTCACACTCCTTTCACACTGTGGTTTAATATTTACAATAGGTTTAAGACGGAAATGTCTCCAAGATACAACCAACATCACACTCTCTTCACTCAAAATCTGACAACTACAGTTAAAGAAATAGTTCCAAACTTCCAATAAAAATTGAGAAGATTCTGTTTTTATCTCCTCTGATACTGACTATGGCACCTAAACACAGACTGACTTCTGGTTAGATTTTGTTTAAAATCTCTGTCATGTAAAACTGTCCGGTATGCTTCTACAGAGGTTATAAGCACTAATTAAGTGACAAGAGGTTGCCTGATTAATCAGCTTGGACCAACAGAGTATTTTCACACTTTCAGCATTGGCGGCTCCACACACAAAGTCAACGTAATGTCATTGTGTAAGTGAGATAATTAATATTTAAATGAAAGTTAACTATATATAACACAGCTTTGTGAATAAACTATGAGTAGACGTGACATCTGACTGACCTCACGGGACATTTTGTCCACAATAATTGGAAAAGACAGCAGGTTTTATATATCTAGACTATGACTGAATACCTACACCACAATGCAGTCTGGAAAAGCAACACAGACTAAGTGGTTCTCTGTTCTAAGGTACAGTGGACCCAAGACTTACTGAGCATCCAGACTGCTCAAACATGTTGACTACAGCTTGTATTCAGCTATTGCCTGTCCAGTCAGAGAGCTGTGCTGGACATTACTGCCACATTGATGAGCTATGGCTGAGAGCAATTCAAGAGAAGCTTGGCCTCCCAACACATAGCATCATCCAAGCTGTTCAGACGTATTGGAACTCAGCACTTCATATGCTGCAGACGACGTATGAGCAGCAGTGTGTAGAGAATGGGAATACTGAACTAGACAGCCACATCAGCTGTCAGTCTGCTGCACTTGGAAACAATTGAGGAAGTCACACTGGAAATGAGCCACATGCAACTAATGTGTAATTCTCATTGTATCTGTTCTGAAACTGATGCAACAGGAGGGTCCATCTTCAGCAGGCATCAAAAACCTTGCGGAAGACCATGTTTGACAGCCTGACAAGGCAATTCTCCGAGACTGAGGACACAAAGTGTTTGGTGCTGGCAGCTGCCCTTGATCCCTGTTAGAAGGGCAAAAGCTTCATGTCAGCAGAGATAGAAGAGAAGGCAAAAGATTGGCTGCAAGAAGAAGCTGCATACGAAACATCAGAAGACAACGACAAAACAGCAGATTTAGTGGAACCCCCCCAAAAAACAAAAACAAAGATAGTTCAGACTGACACCTTTCCAGCTTTAATGAGCACTCTGAATGTTAAAGTTCTTGGAGCAGCTCACCACAAACTGAGTTAGTGTCTTCAGAAAAAGGCTGTGGTGGAGAGGAATACCCAGCCTTTTGAGTGATGGAGGAGATATAAGGAGAGACTTCTAAGACTTGCTGCCAGAAAATATCTCTATCCTGTCCACCACCTCCACTGTCCTGGTCCTGACTTTGAGGTTAAATAATAGCTCAGAACTTCCCACCCAGATATTTTTATGGTTGGTTTGATGGTCAGTTCCAGATTTATTTTTGTGTTTGATGTTTGGTTCCAGATTTATTTATGTATTACTTTGATTTAGATGTTCAGTTCACCAGCTATCCTATTTCTACTAAAGTCAAAGATTGTTTACGTCTGAATGTGGTGACTTTTTTTTTTTCTTGGGGGGGTGTATGATATTGATGGTACACTTTTGAGAGATTTGGCCCTTGTCAAATTGGCACAAATCCTTGCATTTGCCCATTTTTCATGCTTCTAAAACATCAACTTTTAGGACAAAATGTTCACTTGCTGCCTTATAAATCCAACCCACTAACCAGTGGCATGATGAAGAAATAATCAGTGTTATTCTCTTCACCTGTCAGTGGTTATGATGTTATGCCTGATCGGTGTACGTCAGTGGGTTTAAGTTGGCCATCAGACAGCAGCAAAGGGGGAGCTGCTAGTGCTTCCAGTCTCCCACTAAGCAATGACAGTTTAGCACAATATTTATTTCTGTGTGCAGCTTACAGCTCAAGGGATGTGAACATCAAAAGTCTTTTTTGGCACACAGCCCTCTTTACAAGTTCTCGACATGCTTTGTCAGGGTTTGTTTGGCTTTGGTGAAATAAAAAAAATTTTAAAAAAGGCTTGGGGTTGGAAAGTCTTTAGAAGTTGCCAAATAAACGACTGAAGTAAATCTAAAAACATTGTCTAGGATTATGTTTAAACATGGTGAAACATGCATTATAAATGTTTTTATCCTATTCTGTCTTTGTGAAAACTGACGATGATTTTAAAGTGGTGATTTAAGGAATGGTTTTGACTCTTGTGGGCTTTTAAGTGTCCAGAACCAATTTTCAGGTTTATACTTGTATTCTGTTTAGTGTAAGATTAACTAGAGACCTTTGATGCAACATATGTCGATCCTTTCATGTGTTTAAGTATAGACAAGCGTTGGATAAATGCCTGTGTGTGCAAACCTTTACACCAAAACACTAAATAAACACGCAGTGTTCACTCTTTCCTGCAATTTTAAAAATATTCCTACAAAATTTATCACTTGTTTTTTCTGGGAATTACTCATTAGATTATGCAGCTACACTGTAATTATAAACAGAACAACTACTCCTCTGAGAGATTTGGTTGTTTTATTGTGTTGATCCTGTTTTATCTTTCACGGTATCATAAAAGGAAAATCTGTCTTGTTTCTGAGGTTTACGGTGTTGTACATGTAAAAAGGATGTGTTTAAATGTCCCAGTATATTGTACTCTTAGAACTAACATGGATTTTTTGACCTGTTCTCTGTCTTAATTTGGGGATGAAGTCCTGTATCCCTGATCAAACTCCATGCAAACAGCCTCCAAAGTTTAAAGAATCTCTGCATCCTCATCCTACAACAGTTGTTTCTGACTTTCTCAGTATGTTCAGTGTATTCTTCAGGATTGTTTGTCAATTTGTTTATCTGTCTGTCATCAGGGTTATGCAGAAAGTGTCTGGCAGTTTTCATGAAACTTGGTGGAGAGGTGGAGCGTTGCCAGCAGAAGAACCCATTAAATGTTGGTGTGGATCCAGATCAAGGGGTGAATCAAGGATTTTTTTTCTTCAAATTTCTGAACATTGCAAGAGAGGGCATTTTTGGTCTGTCAGCAAGACCAGAGAAACTGCCTGGCCAAATTTCACAAAAGCTGGCAGAGAGGTGGAGTAGGGCCAAAGGATTGGATCCCCTTTTTACCCCCTTTTTAATAATAATAGCATAAACAGAGTTAGGGAATTAACCTTGATGGAGGGTGGAGTGACCTTCTAGTTTAAACTGTGACCCTTAAAATTAAACTTTGTCTACTTGTGATGCCTTCTCAGCAGGCACATACAACATGTCCATTCAGAGTCACTAAATGCAGTAAATATTGCAGGTTTGTCAGCTAAGGACTCTTTAGGTGTCTGAAAATGCAGAATCGTTCAACATTCTATATGCAACAACGGAAGATTATTTTTATGTAGCAGAAATATGACAGTTTTGCTTTCCTATTCTGTTAATCCACATCATTTGTTCTAAAAGTGTACACAACTGAACTTGAATACATGAAACATTTATCTAATTATATGCAATCTGAGGTTTCAGGAGTTTAGAAATAAGGCATTTAGAGACTGTATCTTGAGCTAACAGGCGCTCACTGGTCTGAGTTAAATGTGGGGTTTTGAGTTAAGTGTTATTGACCCACCAGTCTGACTTTTTAAAGAATCTCAAACATCTTAAAATGCAATCATTTGAGGTTTTCAATATAAGGTTTTCTCATGGT
The DNA here is from genome assembly GCF_022539595.1 of Amphiprion ocellaris. Taxonomy (NCBI): domain Eukaryota; kingdom Metazoa; phylum Chordata; class Actinopteri; family Pomacentridae; genus Amphiprion; species Amphiprion ocellaris. Next base: position 39,934,832 of record NC_072769.1, read on the forward strand.
CACTCTCAAAAATACAACAAATCAGAATCTCCGATGATGAATGTGACTATTCCAAAACAGACTGATTCTCGTCAAATTTATCTGCTCCAGTGTGGGAGGTGCAGGGGCGGCACATTAAATTCAATCTTCTGTATTTTAGACACACAAGTATTAAAATCCATTGTTCTTATCGGTGTTTTTCTTGAGAAAGGGGCTTGCTGAGGATAATTTCTGGAAGGTACTAGAAACCCGATGCATGCCTGTGTTTCCACGTTTTCTCCATTACTCTTTGTAAACACATGTCCATAACAACATGGTAGCAGCCCAAACACAAATGGGTGTCTAACTTACAGGTACTTGTTTGTGAAGTTAATCAGAAGTGCCTGCTTTACATTCTTGTATAAATCACACCTGCGGCAGTCATTCATTTACCACACACGGCTCAGCAACTGCTGCACATTGGCCCTCCACAGCTCTCTGGAATCACTTACTTGTGCATTTTGCCACATTCACATTAGCATACCATAACGAGGGCCATGATTAGCACATTGTAAATTGATTACCTTGACAAATATCTCACAGTGTTGCCTGCTGAGGCTGGCGGAGTAACCGAAATAAACGTCAGAATGAATGAATGCCTGTAAGTCGCTCGCTCTCCTGCTTTTTCTCTCTCAAATGTGCACACAAAAGCAAGGCCCTGAAATCATGGCAGAGGATGCCCTGCATCTGCTCTGTACTTCCTGAACTGTTATGAGGGAAGCTGAGCCTTTTGTCTGCTTAGACAATATACCACCTGTTTTCGGAGCACATGTTCATCGGCGGGTGCTTGTGGATAATTGCTCATGCCATTGGTTGTTTTTTTACCGTGACTGTTGGTAAGTGGTAGGCAATATCGCTCGCAATCAAGGCCTGATTATCTACATGGTGAGAGAACATTTCAAGGGAAATTGCTCTTGGATTGTGATGCATATAGTAACATCAAGGTCCCACTTGGAGTAAATGTTTGGTTGTGGGCGATGATTTGCCATTCAGTTGCTGCTGAGTTCAGCAAGAAGGCGAAAGAACCAGTGAAAGTCACTTCACTCAAGAAAAAACACAAAAAGCTGCTGTAGCAAATAAACAGCCAATAATGTTCATCAGGTGCTTTTATTTAAACTAGGGATGTCCGATATTGGCTTTTTTTTGCCAAAAACCGACGTGTTGATATTGTCCAACTCTCAATTTCCGATTCTGATATCAACCGATACTGATATATGTGGGCTTGGAAATAATTCCAAACCACAGACATATTGTTAGTCAGGCACAGCAAGCTGTTACTGCAGCCACACTTGCAGGGCTTAAAGTGAAAAACAATCCAAATCTGAACTTTTTTGCTTTTGGGTGGGGATAGGGGTACAATCTAGCTAATTAATAAAACATGAAGATATCTGCATTCAGAAACTCAGAATGCAGATTATAGTAATACTAAAAAGGTCAGTAGGTGGTGGTAGGTTCTCCATCTGACTACAACATGGTCCAAACATATTGTTTAGCAACTAATCAGTAAAAGACATGGAAAAGGACATTGATTCACCTTTTAACAATATGTGCACTATTTATTCTGAAATACAACTCTGCAAACAGCTACAGTGCAAAAAATAGAAAAATATAGTTTAGAACAGCAAACTATAGTTCAGTTCAAATAATAACAAAAAAACCTTTAAAGTGCTCTAAGAACTGGTAACTTAAATAATCAGAAATAAATAAGAAAACAAACATACAGTTTACTACTGACAACTACACTTCAATTAAAAAAACATTTACTGTGCTACAAGAACTGGTATCTATTTCTTCTTTCTTTCTGACATCTTTTACTTCTTCCATAAGTGTGAGGCAGTGTTCACGTTTCTGTTTGCCAGATGTTGAGTTCCTCTGGCCTCATCATAAAAAAACGAACAAGCACATTCAGACTTATGTCCATGCTCTGTCTAGACCAGGGGTCACCAACTATATTTGTCAGAGGGCCAGAATTTTACTGGACTGTCACCTTGGGGGCCGGACCCTCAAACAAAAATTAAATAAAAATTTTGGCATAACATTATTATTTGATGTTTATTGTTTATATTTTTTTCCATTTCATTACGAAACTGAAGGCATTTTTAGCCTTTATGAGTCAGGCTCCTATCACCTATACCACAGTCAACCACCAGGAGTGATAGAGATATTTTGCCTCAACTCAATTAAGTCAACATTATTTATAGAGCACTTGAAGAACAAACACCGCGGAAGTGAAAGGAAAAGGCCTCTTAACACAGGTAAAATGGCACTCTCAAAGGCCATGAAAGGAAAAGTTGATGTGGAAAACAGAACCTTTAATAATGACTGGACTGAAAAGTACACATTTATCATGCTAACCTTCCGAAATGAGTCACCTGTATGCCTCATTTGCAACGAAACTGTTGCTGTTGCAAAAGAATATAATCTGCACCGTCACCACAACACTAAACATACAAATTTCAAGGATTCATATCCTGAGCAGTCAGAGGCCTGTCAGAGAAAAATGGCCACATTGAAATCTGACTACTCCCGTGCAAATGGCATTATTACTGGAACTTTAACTGATCAAGAGAGAGTAAGGTGTGCATCTCTGCAGGCTGCCTGGGTGCTTTGCAAACATAACCGGCCTTTCACGGAAAGTGAGCTTTTAAAGGAGAGCATGGTCACCGTTCTGGAGGAACTTGCCCCCGAAAAATCCATGGACAGAGTTATTGCATCTGTCAAACAAATGCCTCTCTCTGCTTCAACTGCTGCACGTCGTGTCCACGTCTTGGCAGAGCATGTCCAGCAAGCTGTCATTGACGGGATCAAGGAAGCCAAATACATTTCACTGGCTATTGATGAGTCCACTGACAACACGGATATTTCACAGTTGTGCGTTTTTGTCAGATACTTTGATGGCAAAGATTTCCGAGAGGAGCTGCTGGCGTTGCTTCCGCTGGAGGACAACACCACTGCTGACATCATCTTTGGAAAACTGGAGGATTTTTTTAAAAGCCATGGATTGTCCCTGGATTAAATCAACCTGACAGTGTCAGAGAAATCAACCTTGTTGTCAGAGAGGCTGCTGCACTTCAACACACTGAAGACGGTGGGAGAAAGCAACGTAACAGACAAGATGAAGACATTCATCACACAATTAAAAGACAACTTCTCTGCTAGATTCCATGACTTTTTCATTTCCAGGGATGTCATTGGATTTGTGTGTGACCCATTAACCATCAGCCCAAGCGGAGAATTCTCCACAGACGCGGTGAAAATGATGCCGTTGGACGAGGCGTCCATTCAGAGCGAGCTGGCTGAAATCCAGGCTGCTCTCCATGGTGCTGAAAGCCTGAGCGCATTCTGGGTGTCTTGTCCCGAGGACTATGGCACATTGAAGACGCTGGCTATGTATGTGCTCACCATGTTGGGTTCAACCTACACCTGCGAGGCTGCGTTCTCCAAGATGAACTCGATAAAAACACACGAGAGGAACCGACTGTCAAACCAGTCTTTGGAGGACTGTTTGCGCATAAGTCTGACAGCGGCCAAGCCTGATGTGGAAAAGTTGGTGTCAGAGGGGAAATGTAACTTCAGCCATTAAGCAGTGTGAGGAGCCCATTTCAGCCTTGTAATTTGAAATCGCTATAGCCCACTTAACGTTTTATTTGATGTGCCAACATTATTTGTGACCTGTTTTGTTCTGGTACCAGGTTAGTATTTATTTACCATGCTATTTTAACTTATGCCAGTTGGGTTTTCCTCCTTTTTTTGTCCTGAGAAGTCTACTAGTTTGAAGCTTGTTGTTGAGACTTTGAAATAAAAACCAAATGTTAAGTAAGGGCATGAGGAAAAGTTATGTTAAAAAAAAGAACTGTGTGAAACAATAAATGTTAAACAGTGCAGCGAGTCTGTCCTCATTTCGGAATGTAGCCTAAATAGAGTCATAAATGGTGGGGATTACTGATAGTTAAGAGTCTCAGTTATTGTTGTTTTCAGTTGCTTTAATAGTGTGGACCACATGATATTTTCTCTTTGATCCTCACAATTTTGGAATCCAGTCGCGGGCCGGATTGGACGGTTCGGCGGGCCGGATTCGGCCCGCGGGCCACCTGTTGATGATCACTGGTCTAGTGGCTTCGTCAATATCCAATGAAAAAACACATTTATTGAGCTCTTCAGAAATGCTTTTCTTAAATGCTGGTGCTATGTGGTGTGTATTTATGGAACCAGTATTGTGATTTGACACGGACAGTTTGGACAAAGCGTTTTTATCTTCAGATTAACGAGTGGCTGAGATCTGGTGAACAACAAGCTGTGTTCTGTAATGAACGAGCACACGCGTGTTTTTAAATCACAAACCCGGTCAGTCTAATGCCGGTTCCTCAGCGGTGGATGATGGTCCCGGTAAACCAGCTGTGAGTTTCAGAGGACAGCAGCTCTGTGGGTCTGACTCGTGGCGTGGCAGCACTTTCTGCCGCTAGTTGCGTACTTGAGTTTTTTAACACATGGTACAGAAGCAAGCACCAGACTCCTTCAGGTTTTTGAACCAGCAACCAAAGGGCTTGCTGTCTCTGTTTAACTCTTCCAACCTCTGGAAGCGCCGTTTATTTTTACTCTGCCAAGGAAACGCGACAGTTCTGTAACGATCAGCGAACGTTTGTCCTTCCATCTATTTGTCGGTGCAAAACATTACTCAAAAAAACGGAACAACGGATTTGTAGGAAATTTTCATGGAAGGATTTATTTAAGATTTATGGACTCACCTGGCTGCAGCTGGATCGACGTCATTCTAAGCCCCGCCCCCACTCTACTTCCCATTGGCTAGTGATAATAGTTTGGTTGAGAGCAGAAGCTGTGTTCCTCTCATTCCATTGGTGGACGAACTCGACCGGCAATGTAGTTCTATCTTTCTTGTTTTGAGCCAAACGCTGAAAATCCGGCATGGTTGTCTACACGCTTCATGACGCAGTTTGATGATGTAATCATTTGCGCGCCGGTAAATGCTGACGGAATCCAGGTATTATTTTATCGGTTTTCATGATAGGCAAAAAAAACAAAAAAAAAAACAAAAACAAAAAAACGATAACTATATTGACCGATAATAAATTTTTATGCCAATTTCGGACATCCCTATTTCAGACAAAATGAAAATATAGGCCTCTTGAGCTAATATCAAAATGTACTTGTTGCAATAATTCGAACTTGCAATGTGAAAAAGGATTTTAATACAAAGTGAAACCTTTAAAAGTTGAGTGTACTTGTCCCTTATGAAGCTGAAGAGGCAGAACATTAAGCCAAACACAGTATTAACTCCATAATGGAATGTATTGAAATAACACACTGAACCCCCACCATGGTCACATCATGTTTCAAATCGTTCACCATATAAAGACAGAAAATAGCATTCAGAGTATCCAGGGATGCTGACATGAAAAAAAAAACAGCTTCTGTCTCTGTTTAATTTGTGTTATGGTCATATCTAAACACTGTAAAACTTTCTATTCTTCATCATCTTTCACTAAGATGATATTAGTATGAACTACCATGTTCACATGAAGATGTTGCATAAATAAAATCTACCTCTACATTTACATCTCCCGTTCACATTCAAGTGTTCATTTGTATTGTGTGGACATGGAATATTGAGAGTTTTGAAAGCAGTTATGTTGTCTGAATTGTGTAATGTGTGTACCTGAAACAATTGTGCTTACATAAATTGGTTTCTTTTAGTTTGTTTGGCACTAGCAATTACAAATTTAGAACTTGGCATTGCTGCAGCATTTAACCAGCACACAAAAGCCTCTGTCTGCATCCACAACAGAATGAAAGAACGTTCTTCTCTTATATTAGATGTGCTGTTAATGCAGGCTGACCCAGCATGCTTATTACACAGTTTGTACTTATGTTTGCATTGTCAGGTATATGGGCATGTTCTGTAAAAGGATGGTTATGTGGATAGATTTTCTCTTTTAAATGCCATAATGAATTCTGCATTAACGCAGACTAGACCTAAGACTAATGTATGTTCAGTACGGTCAGTTTGTTTCCTGCTGTCTCTCATTTCTGTAATTGAACACACTTTAATGGAAAGAAAGTTAAAGGGCTGATTGCATTTAGTCGAGGTGGATGCTTAGCAGGGGACAGCACTGGAAGGCTGAGCAGACGAAGCGTTGAATGGCAGAGGAAGGAGTGAGCTGCTGGCTGAGGAGCTTGGAATAGAGGTAGAGAATAAAGAAAAGTGTGGTCGTAAGCTGGGGAGGTGAGTTGGCCAGTTGCTGAGAGGAGCAAGCAAGCTGGCACTGAGCACAAGGAGAGTACTAGTTAGCAGAAAGAACAATACAGAACGAAACAGGTAGACAAGGTAGGCTGGTCTGAGAGCTTCCACTGCTGCTGTAGGTTACAGAAAAGTCTAGCAATGAGTCTTGGAGAGGCCAGCAATGAGGCAATGATAGAGTGGAAAGCATAGATATACCTACACAAACAGACAGACAAACCAGGAGAAAACAAACAAGACCACAGGAAGCATCCCTTCACAGTGTCCATCCTCATTTACCTGCCACCACCTAGACTAAGACTTATAGCAATAATGTAGTTTCTACATTGTCAAATAGTCCAATATTAACCAAGAGCAGCATTGTAAGACAGCATTTTGTTATTTGTTGCTTCACACTACTTTTTTTTGGCTGATATTTGCTTTTTGCAATATGTTGTCTTTCTCCTCCTCAGTCCAGTTTGGACAAATCTTCAGTAACAGTGCAACAAAAGTTTGGCTTTGAATCAAGGTTTGATGGAACTGCATAAAAGCACAGTATTATTTCAGCAACTCTATCACAGTATTGTATGAAAACTATGAGAAAAGTCAAGAATCTAATCCCATTCAAAAATCTGTTAGAAATGCTTTGTATGAAAGTTTTATGTGAAACCGTTAGATAAGGAATTCAAAGCTGAAAAAACAATATTAAAATGCAGTTTGCAGGTTAAAGTTTTACTAAATTTATACTTAGATTTCTTGGAAATGAATACATGATTCTGTATGTGCTGTGAGAAATCAACAACAGGTCATTTCTATATAATAAACCACTGATTGTTAAAGAAGGATTCAAACTTTCTAAATGTGATTTTGAAAAGTTGCCTCTTTTGCTAATTAATTTGTGTTTCACAGTTTGTTTTTTTTTAATTATGGTCAGTTATTGTGTTTGTGCGTGTTCCACAATCATCCTCTCAAAACACTGAGTCCATTCTGTTCCATTCTGTTTGTGGGTACATCTATATTAAATGGCCACATTCTATGTTGCTGTGATTTCTACCACAAATTTTTTCAAGATTTCATCTGATGAAATGATACAGCTGAGCAGCCTTGGCTGGAGTACTGCGCTCTCTGAGTGATTTTCTTTTTTGAATATTGATCCACACTATAATAATGAATCACTTAAGCTGTTCTACCGATTCGTGCTGCGTTCTTTGATATGTGTACATTACATAGCATAAATCTGTAGGCTAACATCAGGCAAAAACTTTACACATGCATGTAGGTTGAACAGCATGGAGTCATGAAACAAATGTGACTAACACGTGAATTGTTCTTTGGGAGCAACAATTTTTTGGATGTTTTGGGGGAAACGCAGTTTTGGACTCACTGTCCAGTATTCTGTCAGTGTTCTAGAAAAAATAAAAGAAAGTCCTAAATAAACTTTTCTGCCTCAACAAATAAAACACTAGCTCCAGCCCCTTTGCTCCTCCACATAATGCAGGATATGCAGGATTTGCCAGTTGGCAGACTTGTTTCCTCCTGTCCTAAACATGGCAAACAAGAGAATATAAAGCCTTTGTCCTCCTGACCATCACTCACCCTCCTCGTCCCCTTCATCTCATTCTATGTGTGTTTTTCCTTGTTCTTTCTGTTTTAATGAGTCCCTCTAGCTGCTCTCCTTTGAAGCCTTAAGCCAAGCAATTAACGTTCAGCAGAAGCCCAGCCAAATTCCTGTAAAGAAGTTGGCATGTGTGTGTCAAAGTTGCAATCCACACAGCACAGGGGGAGTACTTTTCTTTTGAACGATCTTCAATTATGTGGGTTCCTTTGCGTGCGCTCTTGCACACTTAGCTGCTAGAGGTAGCCGCTGCACTCTACACACTGTGTGCCTCCGCTGTGCGTCACAGTCAGATCCTCACATGCATATAGCAAAGAGAATAATCAAACACTTGCAGGCTCTGAGAAACTCTTTACGAGCACCTGGGAGATGAGAGGTTTTCTTACGGGTGTCTTGATAGTTGAGTGGAAGAGGAGGAGCTGTTTCACACTCACACACCCCACAGCTTGCCATATATTCCTTTTTATGTAGATGATTATGTCATGCATAGTTGTGTACACAAACACACACAAACTTTTCAGGCACTGTAACCAAACATATGCATACATCATCATTTTTGGTTGTGTTTAACCCTTTTCCCTTGAATACGAAATAAATGGAGCTGTTTTTAATGAGGACTAGCAACCAGCCTCCCCTGTGTTTTACAATATGTCACTAAGCTTATGAGCCTTCTCTCTCATCAGGTCATCCACAATCTTGCAATTTTTATGACTGAGAAGAAATTATGAGCTGTTTCTGGATTCCTGTGCTCAAAGTATGAGCAACCTGAAAGAGCAGATGCAATTTCTAGCCATGTGTCCAGGTTCAGCTTTCCAGATGGGGTAGGAACGGCTCCAACACATGGTGACCCAACCCTTATTTAACCCCACAATCCTTTTCCAGAACAGCTGCTTTCTGCCAATATGGAACTCACCATCTCCACTCTGTTGGAACATTTGTTCTCAGGTACACTTACACAGAACCTAAAATATAAATAAACACAAACACTCCTCTGTGCAACTAATTGGAAAAGCCCATGCAGTCCCTAATTAAAATGCAAGAAGAGTCTTTAGGTGTTGTGTTAAGCACAAAAGCCCCCACTGACCCACTTCAATATACAGGTAGGGCAAAGTAACTTCCACTGCTGCTTTAATTAGAGCACTCTTCCTAATTGTGTTCCAGACATCAAAAAGTGCTCTCTCTGGAGACACTCTGCTCTTTTATAGTAAGGGAGGAATCAGCTAGCTTCATGTACGTGCATGTTTCTACTGTATATTTGACTGTGTTCCTAAATGTGCCTGACAGTTTGTCTACCACCATTTAGCCTTACCTTTGACTAGGACTTATACAAGCCAAGAAGGTTAAACTACAAATAACATCTTTTCTTTCTTATTCCCACCTTTTCCCCTCAGTTTTTCCTCTATTCTGTTTTCTTCATCTACTCATCTCTAAATATGCACATCATGTTTCTGTTTTTTTTCACACTTCACATCATACAACTCACTCTATCTCCTGCCTCCTCGGTTTCCATGGCCACTCTGTTAATTAGATATTTTGCCATCAACCATTTAGAAATGAGAGACCCAGCGCTTTGCCATTGACTCAGTAATAACACAATAATCATCTCTAACTGACTGTGCCCGATCCTTGCTTTTCTGTGAATTAAGGTGTCCTTTCACACAGGACTGAAGGAGAGCAACTGATGTCTGTACAACATGAGGAGATGCACAAGGATACAACACATAAATATGTATTTTCATACACAATGGGCACTTCCACGTACAAACACAAATATAAATGCAGAGTAAATTCACTGACATGCACACACACACACTGCTTTTGGCCTGTGTTCACCACTTCACCATAATACAGACAGACCTTTGGCCTGGAGGGCAGATGATTGTGTTAAATAGCATCACTGTCAGAGTGCAGCCTGTGCTCCACACTCACTGCTCCAGCACAGCTACAGCGCCTGAACAGCAGTAAAATAAATTTCCCCACCAGCCTCAACACTGGAGGCTACAGTCTCCATGTTATCCTTGCAGTGACCTCCTGTTATTCTGATTATGGCATTGTATGAATGGTTGAAAGAGAATGGCTCAAGTGCTACTACTTGAAGCCCCAAACTAAAGAGCGGCTACAGGGAGGAGCTGAATGACGCAACAAGAAAAGGAAAGGAGCTGCAGTGTTGTACTGTAGGTTTGTTGGTAAAACCTCTGAGGGCACGGATACAGAACATGAAAGGCTTAAAGAAACTGTATACAGCCTGTGCTTCTTGTATTTAGTTGTAGTGTCACAATGGTAACCCGACATCTAATTTGTGAAAAAAAAAAAAAAAAAAGGGGGTTTTATATATAATATGCATCATCACTTGTCATAAACATTAAGCTACATGAAGCTAATAAAGCATCTAATCAGGTCCTTTAAATCACTGATGATTGTGTCGGCACTAAGTAATAAGTAAATATTTATATTTATACTGTATATCCTGAAACTTTACAGATTTCTCTGCATGTTGAATCATGACAGTGGTAGCGGTATAAAATATCTGGAGATGATAAGTATTTATTATGTAACTGAGCCCCAAAACCCACCCCTGGGTTTGAAAAGAATGTTTTCTTTACAGCTTTGCCAAAATTACACAATTTATCATAGCTACAGTCTATAAAAACAGAAAGAATTATTGGGTTGTCAACATTGCGGTGGTTTTTCATGTACTCATCTGTGACATGCCATTCCATTGGAAAACTCTAATCTAATCTACGTTTTAAATTGTGATATTTTACCAAAATATTTTTATTTTCTGCTACATGCCTCATTTATAAATTTGTCAGAAATACATCATTTGCAAACAGATTCTGTAAAATCAACAACTGCAGGCAGCAGCGATGCACTGAGCCTACTGTCCCACTCTGGTACATCCAGAAATCTGGAGAGCCTTGAAGCTCCTGAGCAGGCTGCTTGGTATCCTCTGGCATATCGTCAGTTTACATATTTGTAGCACTGAACAGGAAGCTTCTCATGTCATTGATAGCATGCAGGAATGGACATTTTCTTCCTGATAGATATTGCACTTTGATTTATGCTATAGTTTTTTTTAAGCTCCAGTTCAGTACACTCAGTACTGAGTTAGACAAACTGCAAAATGTGATTTCATTTGTATTCATTGTTCAGCCCTAACACCATGTCATTTTGATTATATCCGCTGGTACAGCATTTAGACAACAGCAGAATATAAGAAAATTCTATGGTATTTATCAAATCGAGCCACTGCAAGTCATGCATCGAGCCACTGCAAGTCATGCTAGTTGTGAGGCAATTATAGGACTGCTGCTGCTTGGCCTTAGAGTAGCAGAACAAAAGCTGCATTGTTTGTCATTTGTCATCAGTCAGCATGCTCCTCAATACTTGTATTCACAGATAACAATGCTTCAGTTTAGCATAACTAGAGACGACTCGTAAAATAGTTTGAGTTGTAGCAAAACCTATTTGTTTAAAGTTATGTTGGTGGTGGAACAACCTACTATTTCAAAACCAGATGTTAGCAGCACAATGAGCTCTAAAAGTCAGGTAAAGAGCTATTAATGAAAGAGGGTCTCAAAATCTCAAATCAAGTCTAAATCCTTTCGAACAATGGGGATGCCAGTCTAGCAAAGCTCCTCATTTACAGCAAATATGTGTCACGAGGAGTCAGAGACTCAGGTGCAGACAGAGAAGCAAAAGGATTTAGAAATGTTTTATTTGACAAGATGGCTTGGAAAAATTAGGAGGAGTGGGGAGCAGAGGGGAAGCTGTAGGGGAGTGAACTACTACACAGGGGTGGCAAGGAAAAAGTCCTGACAGGGTGAGTTGATTATGCTGGAAATACGGAAGCCTACGAGGGATAAACAATACAAATTTACTGAGAGAATCATACAGCTAATACTAATATACTAAGAATAAACAGAACCAAGTACAACAAGGCACCAGGAACCAAAGACATATTATAATCACAAGATACTTTCAAATCCTGTTGAGATTAAGAACTTCTTTTTCAAGGGACTCCCGTCCAAGATGAGCAGGAGCAAATACAAAACACAGTTATAAAAGTACACAATTAAAACATAATTAAGATACTAAAATAAATAAATAAATTTACAAGCAAGTTTTAAAAAACAAGTGCATGTTGTGGAGCCGCAGCTTAACTTTAAAGACACTCAATGAGATGAACTCGGTTAGTTTCCAGTCTTTCTGCAACATCTTCCAGGCAGAAGGTACAGAGGAAACAAAAGCCTTTTTATCCAGTTCAGTACGAACACATGGAACAGAAAACATCAAATGATCTAGTGAACGGAGCGAGTGAAGATCAGAACTTTTCTCTGTAGCTAAGGTAGGCAGTAGTCCAAGTATTGCCTTGTATATGAAAGGTGATAAACAGTAGGTAGTCTGAAGCCAGTCCATGTCCCTGAAAAGCAGCTGCACCAAGTTGCCCTTTGTTACACTTTGGATGTTTGGTGTGAAGACTGGAACTGAAACCATTTATTTTCAGTCCACTTATGGTTTATAATGTTTGCAGTGCTGTATTCATTTAATACAAACCCCATGATGGTTAATCTAAAAGAAATTAAGTGTGTTGTATGTGTTCTTATGTGTTTCCAGAACCTGCAAGACAATGTTTGAGTTTCTGTCAGTCACAGGTCATTGCGAGGGTGTGAGGGCCTGTTGATGGTTCATGTTCTACGAGTGAATGCCAATAAGGAGACCGCTCCATCATGCCTGACAAAGTATCGGATCTGTATATGAGAGGGAAACTGTCTCACCACAAGAGGGAAAATGTGAGTTTTCATGTGCTTTGTGAGCAAAAGATAGAAAGACAGAGAAAGCGACTGAGACTGAGACAAGATCAGAGCCCAGCAGAAGTTAAAGGGAGCTACTGTGAGAGAAAGCACGATAAGGGAGAGATGAAATATTTACATGACAGAACGAGGCAGGTTTATCTAACTATGAAAAATAGATGAGGTCTCTAAGGAGCTTGCAGGGTCTGTCCATTCACACAAGAACAGACAAAGAGTCTCATTTATAAAACTAAGAGGGGACTCAGTACTAGTTAGTAATTGAAACATGATTTTAATTTGCAAATCTGGCATTCCCACTTTCAGCAGCAGCATTTTATTTTGCATGCCTCACCATCCATTCAGCAGCTTGAAAACAGAAGCCAACAAAAACTACAGGAGAGTGATCCATTTTCCTGGGTTACACTTAGTTTTCCTCCTTAGTTGGCAGCAGAGCAGGAACACCACGGCTTTACAACGCATGCTGTCTTTGAGGACATCCTGGTGTCTTTTTGTTCGGCCTCCACCCTCCAGTTTCTCTTCTTCTGTTTGATTAAGCTCCTCATCAGCGAACTCATCAAACTGAAAATTATTTCTGCATGATAACCTATGGGGTAATCTGTCAGTGCATATGAATATGCTTCCTGAGTTGATACAGGGTCATTAGACAGGATGGCACACATATGCAAATGGCAAATCCAAGCAGCTGATCTCTGTTAACCTTTAGTAACAAATATTTTAAATGAAACATGTAAAAATCTTCCTTTTTTGTGGAATGCCTCAGCCTAAAAGCCACATTGATGGGAAATAAGCCAGGTGAAAATAAACCAGACATCCTTGAAGTCCCCAGTTTGGGTCTGTTGTGTCTCTTTCAAAGCATTCCCTGTCTTGTTTTCTCTGACATCTTTCTGATAAAGGTATAAAAATACCACAATGCATAACTGTAAAAAAAAAGAAAGGTTCATTCCTGCAGTGGAGTTCTATAAACTTGTAGAAGCAGCTCCAATTGAAAGTTCATGGTGTCCAGGTAGCCTTAAATTTGTCTCCCTCTTGCACCTAATCAGGGTTGTTAAAGTTATTAAAGATGAAACACAGAATGGAGGCACCACATAGGGCAGTTCAGGTGAGAAAAGATATGAAACTACATTAAAGTTAAAGCATTCCTTGAGCTGCATTATTCATACTATAAATTTCCCAAACGTCATGAACTGGTTTCTGTGCAAAGATGAGCTAATAAGAATGACTTAGAACTCCCCCTATATGTGCTGATACAGGAACAGTACTGCAATTAACTGCAATCAGGATCAGTAAAGGTTGCGTCTATAGAGGACAGAAGAGTGTGATTTACATGACTCAGTGGAAGTGCAAAAATTATGCATGAAACAATATCAACTAAAGCAGAATGCAAATGCTGCATCACATCTGAGACATTATGCAAACATTAAACTACAAATAAACACAATATGTAAATGTGATGTGTGCATATTTAGCAGGACAATATAATCAGTGTTCTTTGGGATGAGTGTATACGGATGTGGCTTAAAAGTTTGGTGGGAAAAGAAAGTGGAGAGGTGGATCAGTGTGACACTGGGGTTAACAAGCAACTCCTTCCTGTTAGAGGCTTTATTATAAGATGAACTGAATGTTACTCCGCTGGGTTAACAGTTACATCTGGTATCTCCAAATCACTTTAAATTTCTCTCACTGTACTTTCATGTTTACTCATGTTTTGGGAAAAATACAGCAGTAATGAACTTTTAAAAGCAATATTCTTTGATGGTGCCCGGTTCATAAATCTTCACTCAGCTCGCTAACAAGCCTAAACAATCCAATGACACCAGATACGATGATTTGAAGGACCCTGTTTTACTAAAATCAGGTTTGATATCTCAGCAGTCTGACAGAATTATTGTTCACACTGAAGTGCACTCTTCAGACTGCAGTTACCTGACAGTGTATTAAGAGCGCATCAACACTAAGTATAATAAATTAGGCTGGATTCAGGGACGTTGCCAGATTTCTGATTTAAATTTGTGCAACAAAAATATTACATGCTAATATTTTGTCAGTTTTACAAAACTGACAAAATATTTCCAAGTACATTTATTTATCAGTGTCACAGCTTACTTTTTTCAAAAGGTAATGCAGGCTGCATCTGTTCTGGTCAACACATTTGCCGGATCCGAATGGAGACCACAGAGATGGTGCGCAATTTTGGACAGTTTATTATAAAATAGTCTGGTGGGAATTCGGACATGAGGTTCTGTTTCTGGTGAATAGCTGGTGTGGGAATCCCATGGTGAGTGGCATCTGAAGGCTGATGAATGAGAGTAGCATGTGCCTTGGTAGGTGGCTGACAGACCGTTTTATAGATAGAGGGGTTTTTTGCAGACAGAAGCTTGGTTGTTGGAGCGAGCTGGTGAGTAGACAACTGGATGACTGCTGGTCAGAATAGAGATTACACAAAGAAGCAAGTACTCTGAAAAGAGGTGGCAGACAAACAGAAAAACACACTGACAAACAGAGAGAGAGGACAAAAGGGAGGAAACACAAGGAACAGAGCCGAGTGATGGTACCATGACAGAATCAGGAAAAGGAGAGTGGTGAGACAAGAAGTGCAAGTGAATAAAGGCACAACAGGCTGATTCAAGAAGCAGGTATGAAGACTGGAAAGTTGCAGCATATAAGACAATCTGTCTGGAAATGAGTGGAATCGGGCTGGTATATATACTGATGGATCTGATGAGGGAAGTGGGGAGCTGGTGAGGAAATGGGGGTGGAGAGCTTCATGACTGAAAAGACAGGGATGACTGGGATTACTTCAAATCATTTGCATCTGAAATGACGCAGTGAACACAGCACAAATAGCACAGAAACAAAACATCCATCATCTATACACCACTTAATCCTCATTAGGGATAGGCTGGAGTCTATCCCAGCTGACTCAGGGTGAAGGTAGGGAACACCCAGGACAGGTTGCCATTCTATTGCAGGGACACACACAGAGACAAACAATCACACTCCCATTCACATACAGGACAATTTAGAATTACCAATTAACCTCAGCATGTTTCTGGACTGTGGGAGGAAGCCGGAGAACCTGGAGAAAACCCACGCTGCACAGGGAGAACATGCAAACTCCACACAGAAAGATTTCAGGCCCAGGCTGGGATGCAAACAGGGGTTCTTCTAGCTGTGAGGCGATGGTGCTAACCACAGAGTCACTGTGCAGCCCATAGAAACAAAACAATGTATAAAAGATATCATCTGTCTCATACTGTCAGGGACCCATTCTCTGGTAGCTTGCTATATAAAATATGAATGCTATAGGCAGTATGTGGCCTCTGTTCATGGTTCAACATCCATTGTACGTGAATTCTCATGCACCAGATCAGTGAGAAGATGTGTCGCTCTCTAAATAAATACACTGAAAACACTAAGAAATAGTCAAATACGTCAGATATTCACACTCAGGACTGAAACATCAGTAGGGATGTTATTTTAAAAATGCTCAGAAGTTTTTTTGTGTGTAATACTGACCTACAATAAATGCGATGTCTGCAGTTCGTAATCTATAATCTGAATGTATTCAGCCTCTCTGACTGATAAACGTCACTATTAAGCACACAACATGTGATCTGTTCACATAATAAACCTTCAAAATCCAACCATTCTGACCCACAATCCTTGGTCAAAGTTTAAGAAACAATGTTCTGACAAGGTAGCATGTCACCATTGCATGCATACGGCCTGAAACAGCACAGATGATGTGATTTGGAACACGGCCATTGTGTGATTCTGCGCACATCTGTCTCATCTCAAACAAGCCTGTTCACCAGGACTGGTCTAATGAAAGATGAGCTGCATTATGGGAATTTTTTTGAATCAACTCTTTTTGGTGTTTGGCCCATCCAAGGACTAAACAACAGGATGACTTGAGCCCTTTTAAGCAGCATTACATGTCAAACACAGAGAAATGAACAAAGGGAACTTCAGCCCTTTCAGACTCTGGTTCAGCAACAATGACTGCTTCTGGCATAATAAAATGGAAAGAGTTAATTTATAAAACAAAAAATTAAGCAATTGATATATTTCCTTACTCTTGCATCGCCACAGAGGTAAATTTAGAAGAATATCTTGTATAAAATTCTCATTGATGTGGCCCCATAAGTTATGTTGACTCATTTTGATCCTGAGCTAAAACATGGCCAAGGATCAAAAAGGGTGTTTATGATTCACACATTTTGAAGGTACTTTGAAGGTACACTAGAAACTGAGTCTTTCTTTAATTCCCATTTCCAGCAAACTACTTTTTCAGTGAATGAAGGCTACAAAGTTCTGAAAATATCATGTTTGCAAGTTATATTTCAAGAGGTGCAATTTTATTAGCAGAATATAAGACAAATAAAGAAATCTTTCATGAGCTGTTTTGGCTTTTATTTACTACTATACAGCAGTTTTGGAGTTTTAAACATTCTTCAAGATGAAATTATTTTTAAAAGTCACTTCAGCGGTTGAAGGACTTAAAAAGAACTAGTTCTGGTGAATGACAGACAACTCAACGGAGTTTATCTACTAATGTCCTGCACATTTACAACATTTGTCAATGAATTAGACAGCCGCTGTCTCCATTGCCTGCAGGAGTCCTTTCTCTCCTCTGTGTCCTCTGCCTGAATATCTTTTCTTTTTAGTAGTTTTTCCGCTGTCTGTCCGCATGCAAAATAAGCCGTTAGCTGAGCGATAGAGTGTAATTACCAGCAGAGAAAGTGCCTAAATTGACATTCTCACCGCCTCTCGGCTTGGAAAGGTCCTCCTAAGAGGCTTACAGCATGACAAACCTGCTGCGTTAATAGGTTAATCCTTAAGCCTCCCCACTGCCTTCACTTCCTCTACACCTTCATGTATTTGTTGTGAATGCACTCACTCATTTCCCCCCATTTCTGAATACATCCCCTTTCTTTCATCCTTGCTTTCATAATACAGTGCCCTATGTGCTGCATTTTTGTCTCTGGTTAATTAACATTTAACTAACACATTGTTTTCTTTGTGAGATTCACCTTCTTCTTCTTCTGCTGCTCGCCTGCCTTTTTTTCTTCGCTCCCTCATTACTTCCTCTTGCCTCTCTCTTGGTGTCGTCTTTGATTTCAGCCCTGCGGCGAACTGGTGAGTCGTCGCTGTCCTCGAACGGATAATTAGAATTACACCGAGGCGCTGTATAATTGTGGAAGTGTTTCATATATGATTAATGTAGCGCCAAGCTGCTTCCGTAACACTCACACATGCAAATATTCACACAAACGCATTCTTGACGTCAGATTTCTATCTACCTCTTGCCAAACTGCTTCGCTTCTTTTTCGGTCTCTATTATCTTGTTTTCTTCATTGCTGGCAGTTCTTATTCCTAGGAGGATATGCTTTACTCCTCTTTTACACACACACATCTATTTCCCATCACCTGCATTGCTTTCGCTCGTCTCTTCCTCTCTGTCTCCTCTCAGTTTTCATCTCCGTTGAGAATAAACTGCTTCGCTAACACACATGAGAACACACACTCTTGCATGTGTGCAAACACGACATACACTTGCTGTCAATTTTTACCACTTGCCTTTCCGGTGCCGTCTCTCCATCTCCCTTTGTCTCATGCTACCAGAGTTATTCCCAGAATTCTGCTCTCCTCAGAGAATACTGATGCATAAAACACACACAAACACTCGTGCATAGGCTTGCACAAGAAACAACAAACTCTCTCTGTTGATGGATTGACTACCTCTGTTTTCCCACTTTCATCTTCCGCTCT
Source organism: Amphiprion ocellaris (assembly GCF_022539595.1). NCBI lineage: Eukaryota > Metazoa > Chordata > Actinopteri > Pomacentridae > Amphiprion > Amphiprion ocellaris. Next base: position 39,953,286 of record NC_072769.1, read on the forward strand.
TTGCCTATTTTCTCTCCATCTCCTCTTCCCAGCCAGTCTCTTGTCTCCATAATGTGATATCCGTGTTTTGCAGCATTATAGCTATTCCTCAGCCCCAGAGGAGGCCATCTTCCCACCATCATGCCTCAGGAATCATTACAGCACGTCAGCCGCTCACATGTGTACCCCTCTTATCGCCTTGCTCGGCTGAGGACAGTAACGGGCACATGAGTCTTTTATGAGGGAGATTGTAGCTCCTGGAGATAGTCAGATCTGTCCAGTGGAACATGTGTTCCACCAGGGAACCAGCTTTCTAGTGTCACTGTAGGAAACGATGCACTTCTGTTGTTACACAGTATTTCACTTATTTCCCGTCTGAACCAACTCAAAAAAGTTTCTCTGTCATATTTACCCCAAGTTTATTCAGAAATATTGCCACTTCCCTTGTGTGCTTGGAGCAGAGCAATAGACCACAATGTCATTAGATTATTTGGATCTACATAAAGTATAATAGGGGACCATATTTTCGCCAATAATTATTTGTAATTAGTAGGAGTCTTAGGCAGCTACCAGGGAATATCACAACTGAAACTTGTTGCTCTGTGTCATCTATTGCAATCAAGACTTCACCACATATATAACAAAAGACTTTCATAAGCTCCAGATTTCAACAATTAACAAACAGATAACCTTATCCCAATGTGTGGTACTGACAAAAAAAAAAATCTAATTTATGTCTCAGTGCAGGAACATGGTAACAAAGAAGAGGATCCAACTGCACACAACAAAGCAAAACCGATTTACACAACAGGACAAAGGTTAGGATACCACTGGCAAGAAATACCTGAAGGTCATGACAATGAAGTATATAGAGAGTGACAGGAGTAACCAGACGGATGTGTTTTGGATGTAATGGAATAATAAGAAGAGAGAATGCAGACAGGATGAGGGTCAGGTGGCTGACAAAGAAGTGAAACTTTATTCATTAGTTTTATTTGGGCAACGTGTGCACAGGTTTAGACTGACCTGTCTGTGGACAAAACATGTAAAAGAGTTGGCAACAGTTTCAGAAACATGTCTAATTGTAGAATAACTTAAAGCAACATGTGTTTCCAAGCTGCTATTGATGTAATCCATACATACCTGTCTGAAAGTGCCTTGGGAATCTCAGCTTTGCACCTTCAAACACAGTTAAGGATTTTTATTCTTTCAAAGAGCGCTTAGGATTTATATATGCAGGACTTGAGAGATTTCTCTTGGATGGATTTAGAAAGCTTCTCACATTTCAGAAAACATTACTCAGACATCTATATTTACAAGTTGGATTCCAATTGGTGTTAGCTTTTGTATTTTTATTTATTTTTTATTCTAAATTATTCACAATATAGACAGGTCTGATGTGGTTGAAGTATCTGACTTGAATCGATAATTTCAGGTTGCTATCTAATATTGCGTTACTTCCCCTCATGCTGTCAGAACAGCTCTGACTCGAGAGATTTGCTTCACAGACTTCTGAAGTTGTCCTGTGTTATCAGGCACCAAGATGTTAGCAGTAGATCCTTTAAGTCCTGAAAGTTGTGAGGTGTGGCCTCCATGGATTGGACTCACTTTCCAGTACATGCTACAGATGCTCAGTTAAACTGAGATCTGGAATACTTGAAGGCCAGGTCAAAACCTTGAACATTTTAGTCACAGTCACAGAACCATTCCTAACAATTTTTGCAGCATGACAGGGAGAATCATCCTGCTGGAAAAGGACACTACTATTAAGAAATACTTTTGCTATGAAAGAGTGTATGTAGTCTGCAACAATGAAAGTGCGATTCATTAGACCAGGCCACATTCATCCATTGCTCCATGGTCCAGTTCTAAAGCTCATATATCCATTGTAGGGCTTAAAGCAGTAGACAGGAGTCATGGGTGCGCTGACCCGTCTCCAGCTATGTAGCTCTCTACACAGCAAAAGCTCTGTGTGTTCTGACACCTACATATCATAGCTAATATTAAGGTTGTCTACAGTTTGTGCTGCACTAGCTCTTCTGTGGGATTGGACCACAAAGTTAAGTCTTCACTCCCTATTTACATCAGTGAACCTTCAGTGCTAATGGTCCTGTTGCTGGTTCACTAATCATCCTTGCTTGGATCACTGCATATGTTCTAACCACTGAATATGGGAACATCCCACAAGGCCTGCAGTTTTTAGAAATGCTCTGACCCAGTCGTTCATTACAACTGGGTTCTTGTCAAAGTCACTCAGATACTTACACTTGCCAATTTTTTCTTTCTCCAGCACATCGATTTCAAGAACTGATTCTTCACTTGCTTTGCTTCCACCACTTGACAGCTGCTATTGTAGTAGTAGCAAAGATGAAATATATCAGTTCTCACCTGGCTCACATCTCACCTGACAAGCCGTCTCACATCAGTCGGTGCTCCAGATTCGTTGTGAACTAGTTTGTGTATGATTATACTTGCAAGCCTCAGCTGTGCACTCTGACTTATAGTTTGTTTTAGTTACCCCTCAAAGGACAATGCTATCTCCTTTAAGTTCTGGTTGTACACTGCTAATTGGCAAAAGCTGATAAGAACTTGCTATTGCTGACATTAAAGCCTTTAAATCTTTACATTTTGGCAGAAATGTAATGTCAACCAAAATACATTTTCTTTTGACATAATGAATAGTTGTTGTTAAACCTGTATTTGGCAAAAATGTTGATCAGTATCAGTAAAATATTCCGTAGAAATGGACATTGTACTACCATATCTATTACCAGAGACTACAGTATTTCTACAGGAAACTTGTAAAAACATTTTGTCCACAGTGCCCCGAATACAACGTGCTCATTAACATTTACCAAATCTGTAATCTATATAAAATTTCCACAACCACATTACTTTTTTCTGCTACCATTCACCCCAAGCACCGCCTTACAGCTCCTGGTACATGTCATAAATATAGCATTTCATTCATTAAAACAAACAAGCAAAAAAACAACATTGCCTCTCATCATTGGCCGGTCAGTAATTATTTTTGTCAAGGCAATGTTTGGGGAAAACAACTTACTAGTATTAAAAAAATAAGAATTTCAGAAGAGACAGCATTGCTCTATAATGCATTCTACTATTCTATATTTCAGGTTTTTCTTGGCTAGATTAAGAGATCTTCTCTAAGTTTTAAAACATTACTCATATCTTTATTTACAGAGCAAATTCCAAGGAGGTATCAGCAGTTGTTTTGATGACTAAACGTATCTCATCTTTTTGTTCTTCCCTGCAGAAGGCAGCATATGTTTGCATGACTCAAAGGGCCTCTGGCCAACCACACAAGCAAAATACACCATACTGTGTCGTCGCTGAACTTCTCATTTGCCAATTTTCTTCATTTTTGCTGTTCTTGTTTTCGACTCCAACTTGCTTTGGAGAAATACAAAAAATTTGTCTTTAATAGGATTTATTTTAGAGGATTGAAATTTTAATTGATAAACTGTGAGCATCAAACAATGTAACAGTTTTAGAGCAAACTCCATAGTTATAAGTAAGTATACCATTAAGACCAAGTTCACCTGGCTTCTCTCGACTTCCAAGGTCACTGTGTTGCTTGCAGTCATGTCAGAGTACATGCCTTTGCATTCATGCCAATATGTCCAATGCTGAAGCACAAACCTGTCAAACTCTATTCTGCATTAAAACACTCCTAAGTCCTCGTCAAACCCAAGGATTATGAGGATGTGTCAAAACACTGGGACGGAGCACGACAACAGCATCTGCTTCATAGTGTAAAAAACCCTTTTTCTGCCAAGACTCAAGTGGCCATTTCCCTCACTAAGCCCACCAACATGCCATTAGCCTAGCGCTGATTCAAAACAGGATGCCAGACAGCTGATAATCACTCACTGAGAGGCCATTGAGAGGAAATTGGCATGATGGGAATTTTCTACTCAAGATGTCACTAATAAGACCGGTAGCATTTCTCTGCACAGAAAGGGTGGAGAGGTTAACGTTGACATGTGTGCCATAAAGATTCACTGGGTTAAGCTAGTTAGCAGTTCATCACATTAAAATGAGTTTCTAAATACTACAAAAAAAAGTTTTATGTGTATCACAGTGCTGGCTGTCACACAAAACCAGCAATTTCACTATAAAAATTCAAATGATACAAAAAGACATGAATTCCTTCATGTAGGAAGCAGTAGTTTTAAAGCACAATTTGGCAAACCTGGTACATGTACCAAAATTTTTATTATTTTGTATTGTTCTAGTGTGCAAAGACATTATTCAGATAGAATTAAATATACACCCACAACATACAGTAGGTACCACTTAAATGTTATGAGCAGAGGATGTTGCTCAGTGTAGTCATAGTTTGATACAGCACATTTAATCAGGGAACTACATAAAGCAGCTCAGTACAGTCTTTTTTATAGCTAACGGTCTCATGAAAGGTAATATCATCATGCTTTGATAAGATTTTCCAGTCCAGAATAATCAAATAATGAGCTTAATAAATTAACCAGGAAATATCTGCCATCGTTCATAAAAACCTACGAGCATATATGGCTTATACAAAGTAGTGAGAAATAATACTGCAGAAAGAAAGATGATACGAGGCTGCTAGCTAATTAGAAATCCTGCCTCATGTTCCCGGGGTGTGGTGATTGCAATATGATGGCAACATATGAAAAATCCAGCCTTTGTTGACTGCTACAGCAAACCAATAAAAGCACCCTGCCATTTGCAAAGAGCCTTCTTCTATGCAGATATGCTGCCCAAATTCACTTTGGTGATCAACTGCATTTGACTTCACTGTCAAAGATTGGCTCCTCTCCTATGTGTGCAGATTACACTAGAAACCAACCTCTGAAGTACAGAAAGCCTCAGAGCCATGCAATAATGTGCAATTGAGCTTTTCTGCATTATGCCACATGGAAGTTGACTAAATCAGCTATTTTATGTATAAAGTAATAATATACAGTATGTAACCCACCGACAATGTTAGCTTTTGCATTTCACATTTCCATAAACTCCATCCACCCACATGAGACCTGACAGTCAAATAAATAAGCTGTTTCAGAGTTCTGCTTTTGATTTCAAACTGTGATTGAGTATATGAGTGGGAGCTTTGAATAGTGCACGGATCTCCAGAGAGTTTCATCAGTATGCATACTGCCCGCCTCTTTATGCTAATCCTTACGCTGGAAAGAGACGCTAATAACTCCAACATCTCAGGAATTTCATTCACATTTGGTTTGGCCATGTCCAGCAGCACAGTGTATTCGTGTGACATGAAGAAACATATTTATTGCACTCTTCCATCTTCCTCCCTGCAGTAGTCTCTTTCTTATCTGTGAATAGTCACTTCTAGTAATCACAAGGTAAGCAGTACCAAACAGCACGGATCAAACACAACCTTGGAAATCACAAGCACAGTCGATGTTTGTAAAGATTTACGTCACGTTTCTCAGCTTTCCGTTTTCCTGTACAGCATTTTGAACTGCATGTATGACTGAATCTCACACAAAGATGAACTTGAAAATGCTCTAGCAGTTTGCTTCTGTTGCTATTCAGACTGCTCATCTGTATTATAATTAATTTACCTTGTATTCAGTGATTAATGTCCTGTAATAAGTGTGCAGTGAGCCTGTGCTAAAGGCACTGACAGTATATACAAAGATCATGATGCAAAGCAGAGCAGCGTGTTGCATTACCCTCCACTTATTTCATAAAGGACGGCATTAATCATAGCTCTATGTTAGAGACAATATTTTACTGTAAAACCATATGCTTTACCAACACAGATGTTCCCTTTTGTTATGAAGCTCTTTAAAACACATGAACAGGGCTGAAAACATGAGAAAGATAAACCCTGTGTGTCATTAATGCTGCCATTGCATGATGTGAAACATATAGATTCTGCTAAGTTAGACAATTTCAGAAGTATTTTATTTACTTTGTGAAACTTTAGCTGTAAAACCACCAAAGTGAAAGCCTGACAATCTTTCCTGCAACCAAACACGCAGTAAGTCTCATCAGCCACTCAGACAGCAATAACAGTAATACCCAGAGAATTCAGATGAGCGCCAAGCCGAGCCATTTTACCGGAATACCTTTCTCCCGGCAGCTCGCTGTTTGCGTTCCTGTCCACTGGCAGGCATAATAAAACAATGCACATAGCTCTAGGAGCTAATTATGCCAGTGCTGTTAATCTGTCTGGCTTCCTGTGTTAGATTGTCTTGTTTGTTTGGACTTGCACTCTCTGCCCTTTGGCTTTGGTCTTGGCATTGATTGGAGTTGTAAAAGGAAACAACAACAAAACGTTTGAGGATATTGTAATGCCCACCGAGAGATAGAGCGAGAGAGAAAGAGCTCATACAGTGACCAAAACAGCATAAATTTGCTGATTGCATGTTGGTCATTACAGTCCTACAGGGGACTCTAAAAATGCAAGAATATTATGCATTAAAGTGTATTGTGAGGTGGAATGCAACATCCCGTCTGGCCAAAATGACTTTCCCATACAACTAAACTCCATTCCCAATTAAGTTTAAAAAAAAAAAAAAAACTTCTTTTGTACTGCATTGTATTTGTTTGTGATATATCACAGTCACTTTTCAAATCGGTATCTTTGGCTTTAATTGTTTTGTTTACTCTTTTCAGCAAAGATAGGGCAGGACTCAGAAAACAGAGGAAGAGCATCAAACATCTAGGCAAAGGATCATATTTAACCCAAATTGTCCTATTTTGCTTTACTTTGGTGCCTGAACTTAACCAAGTGTCTAGCTATAAACTATTGTTGTGAAAGTGTCATTGAAAGTGTGACACTTTCCTGAACCTAACCCATGTACTTAAAATACCTAAACCTAACCAAGCAAGGAGTGAAAACTGAATGGAAATGTAAAAAGTGAAAACAAATGTTCATTTCACATGGCCTCCGGAGTCAAAGTCCTTTTGTTAACTTTTTCCTCCGTTCCTACCAACTTCTGTAAACTTTGTGGCTCTCCAAACAGAAGCCTTTCCTCCCAGACACACTGTTATCTTTCAGGGCAAAAATTTTTTTTTCAAAACGTAAATGAGAATGCAGTTTAGTTGTATAAGAACATCATTTTAGGGAAACAGCTTTGGAGTACATTTTAATTAGACTCAGAAGCGACACTCCAGCGAGTGAGAAGCCTTAAAACCTTGGGACGTCTTCCTCACACTGGATGTTATTGATCGTGTTTATACTTAGTGCAGGGAGCCAATGAAACTCAAATGATCACCAAAAAACCGCTGCAGAAAAAGGAAAGGTCATCCAAACTGACTTTTTTTTTCCACAATCAGGGCATCACAGCTGCTCTCTTCTATCACACACCTAACTGTGCTCACAAGGTGCCCAAAGGCTGAATCAATCATTGATTAGACTGGTGGAATGGAGGCTCTGGATCCTGGTAACAGCGGTTGAAAATGTAGTCATGTTGAACGTGACTAGCAAGTCTGTGTTGCCGCTACCTGTCTTTCAGCAGAAAAGTCGATTTAAAAACACGCTCCCAGTTTTGGCTTTCAACAAAAATCATTTGAACAGGACAGTTCTGCAACTTCGATATGTAGCGAGAATAAAATGTTCATGTATGATACAACATGCAAGGCAATTTTTCATAGTTTGTGGACTTTAATTTAAATTCAAATGGGGCTACATCACAAAGGAAAAAGTTCATCCCAAGAAGCCTAAATTAACTCGTCTCATTTTTCTTTCACTCTCCAGCTCTCCTCCCTACCATTCTATGCAGCTGCCAAGGAAATCCAATTAGGAACATTTCAACATGGCTGACAAACGACTCTTCACACCAGCTGCCCTTCTTCTGTTGGATGGCACTCTGATATGGATGGATGGAAGGAGGAATTAGGCTAGAAGCAATTACCTTCTTCTTCATGTACACGCCTACTCACATATGATTACATACACGCACGTTTGCGCCAACACACATACACAATCACACAAATACGTACACGCAATCAGGCATCTATAAGCCCTACAAAAGCTGGCACATGTTCCACATTCATAGCTGTGTACATAAAAACACCCTTACAGTACATGGATGCAATTTCTAACACGAGACCCTGCAAAAAAAGAAAAAAAAAGTGCACATAGCAATAACCATCATGGTGTACAGGCGTCGCACAAAACCCATTCTCTCCACATGACTAAGCCTTTTTTCATTATAGATTATTCTCAAGCTACAGCAGGAATTGTAGTTCACACACGCACACACACACACACACACACGCGCACGCACGCACGCACACGCGCGCGCGCACGCACGCACGCACACACACACACACACACACACACACACACACACACACTACCCATGCAAGTCGTACTTGCTCTCTGATTAGTTTCCATGAAATGTTTGCGTCTCTCTGTGTCATTGATTTACAGAGTGAATCGAGCAACACTTTAATGGTTTTCCACACGACTCTCTTTCTTTGCAGTGATCGATAGACTCTTCATACAGAGACCCTGCTCTCCAATACAGCTGTAAAGACCAGGGACAACTCATTAGAGACAGGGTTCAAAACATGCTAGTAAAGTGGGGAGTCTGTGGACCAAATGTAAGTGAATTCAATTTAAAAAATCATAGGCTGAAGAAAGAAAAAAAAGGAAAAAAATGTTTTTCAAAGAGCCTTGATTTAACTTTGATTTAGCTTTATTGTCTCATTCATAACTGAACATTATGTAATGTATGGAGTGTAATCATTAGCAGTAATGGCAGTTGTTCAACCTCATGCTGAGATTTCAAAATACATTACAGCTATTACAAAGCAACACCTCAGTCTGGTCAACCTCATTAGTGGGGGATGGAGTCGAGTAGGCAGCACTCGCATACAGATCATGGCAAGGTGACGTCTGAAGTTATGATTTATTTACATTACATACACCTGGATAGCTTTTTTCACACATGATGTACATCACACATCGACCATTTTTATGTAAATTTTTCTCACTGCTTCAGTCAAACATACACACCACAGCACTGGAGAGAGCTACAGTATGTATATTCATCATACATGAGGTTGGAGAGTACATCAGGTGATATATATTACATAAAAATGCACAAAAGACTAAATCTGAACTAAGAACTTGTCAAAGTATTAGAATTACTTATAGCTCAGTTTAGTGATTATTTCCTTAAACACTCAACATTTCTGTCTGTGTGTGGTGATAATATAACTATCGCTTTACCAACAGTCAATAAAAATATCCTGGTAGCTGTGATGGAGTTCAGGACTCAATCCGACATGTAACAAATGATTTGCAGCTGATAAGCTGTGACTCTGCTCACCTGTCTGAAGAGAAGAAAACACAGTACGAGTTGAAATGAGAATGCGGTTAATCCTGTCTCCATGTTGTTACAATTATAACTAATTAATGAAGGTGCTGCTGCTGTTCCACATGTCTGTTTGTGTGCAATGTGTGGAGCTGCCCATATGGATCCTGCTGCTGTCTGATGATGCAAGAAATTTAATAAACTCACACAAAAACAGAAGGAAGCAACGATCTAAGCTTCAGCTCTTGTTAACATTTTGTCAAAACCTGGATTACATTATTAGTGAGTCTCATTAATCTAACTTGTTCTGTGTTCTTCACAGTAAAGTGTTATTTTTATGGACAGTTCAGTTTGTCATTTTATTACATTGTGTGTCTCTTATGAGCTTGGCAGAAAACTTTTCCAAAGCCTTTTTCAAATCACTTCATAAGATTTCACACTGTCTATCCATTGATGTGACTGCATGCAGTTCAGACTTGTGCTATGTTAAAAGTTGCTTTACGTCTGTCCAACATAGTAAGATTGAAATTGTGACTTTAATGAAAAAGAAACTAAAGTGCTCATTCGGATATTCAGGTGCTGTACAATTAATAGAAAGCAGTGAATATGTGAAAAAAAGCTTCTGAGACTACAGAAATGTATGTAATAGTTCTATCTATCTGAATATACACCTGCGTGGCACAAATATAAATGCCACACATTGCCTTTAAAAGCAAACTCCCATTTCCTTCTATTCAATGAACTTCTTTTAAACAGTGAAGCTTTTGCTACTTTAAGCTGTCTGTTAGTTCAGTTTCATTATGATACTTCAGTCTATAATAAAGGCTCTCTCTGGGGAGTCAAATGATCCCTATTATAAATCTGTAACACTCAGTCACAAGCTTAGACATGAAAGTATTTGACAGAGTAACAATGGTCAGTATCAGCTTATACTATCTGCTCTGTGAATAAATGTAAACAAATATTAGATGCCAGTTTTGTCACAGCCACAGCTTAAGGCTGTGGTAGTGCTCTCTCCTCCTCCGGCCCTGCTCTCTCTCTTCTAGGTGTGTCGTGTGAAGCTGGTGACAGGTGTGGTGTATTACAATCAGCAGACGAGGTTCAGGTGGGAGCTGCCTGATTGGTCTTCTGGCGTCTCCATAAAAGCAGTCTGCACTCGTCATTTGAAGCTGGACCGTCGTCTTATCTCCAGTCAGTACTGGGAGTAGAACTGTCTTTGTCACCAGCCTAGAGTTTCTAGTAATTCTGTTTTCTGTGTTTAGAAAGCTGATTCCTGCCTGCTGAGTTGCCTGGGTTCCTTTGTCTGCTGGTTCTCCGCTCTGCCACCGATTCTGCTTCCTTCTCCAGAGGATCTCCACCTGTCGCCAGCTTTAACCTGGGAACATCGGCTTACACCTTCTCTGGAAACACCTACCACGACCGGATTCACAGACGCCAACCTACCAATCGCATGGCGAACACCTGGAGGGAGAGTTCTAGATGAAGTCAAACCTAAGGACTGTTTCTCAGCTCATCAGCTGAGTCTCCAAGCCCTAGTATCACCAGACTGTTTGTATTGTTAATACGTCGAATTAAATAATTAGTGTTCCGTATTTAACTTAGTGTGTTTTATGCTTTGCATAAGATAGTTTTAGTCTGGGGTTTCAGCTCAGAATTACTGGTAGTCTAGGCTGGGTTAGTTTTGTATTTCAGTTGTTTTCCTGCTTTGGTGTTACCATCTGTGGGTTAACTGTAGTTTTCAGTTGTAGTTATTCCTGGTTTCTAGTTCCACTTCATGTACAAAATCTTTGGTATGGTAAATAAAGCATTGTTAAAACGTTTAATGGTCTGCTGTTTCATTTCCTGCTTCTGAGCCTTCTTGTACCCGCCGTGACAAGTTTGAATAGATGTTTTTGTTTTATAAGATGAATTTTATGCGGTTTGAAATGTAAAAATCTGAAAACATTTGAAATCACAGGAAAACCTGCTACACTACTCGAATCTCACTGGAGTTCTCACAGCAGTGTTAGGGCTTGCTGGATACTTCAAGCTGTGTAATAAGCATTATGGAAATGGGTGATCATTTATTCTGTTGTAAGATGAATTATTTACCAAGACACAGAATCTGTAATCAGGTATTTCTGTTATATGAAATACCTCGTTGAGCCTGGATTGTTTTCAGGTGACTATGCACTTAAAGAAATGTTACATAACTACACAGAGGGTCCTGAACCTAATTTGAATACATTACAAGGTAAAACCCAGAGCTCAAGGGTTATTCAAAGAGATTGTGTGTACATTCATTGTAGATTCATTTCCTGGAGACTTTGTTCCTTGCTGTGATTATTAACCACAGTATGTGCACAACCGAATCCTGCTGTGCCACACGCAGCTAGAAAGTCCTCAAGAATCATTATAAACACACAGTTTACTCAAAGTATTCAGCATGGACCTTCCTCTGTATCTCAAGAGTTTACTTTGCTCTCAATTAAGCATATATAGCTTTATATTAGAGGATTAATTACAGTAATACAGTTGGATGGATTGATTTAGAGGCTAAAGTGCTTGACTGAAACTGCTGCCTGTGCTTTTTTTTTTTTTTTTTTTACACTTAAAGGAAAAAGAGTTTCTTTGAGAGAAAAGGAGCTCATGCAAGACTGATGCAATCTTGTAATATTCTATCTGAAAAATACAAACTTCCTCCCTTCAGTCACGGCGGTGTCTTGGGATGCCTTCTGTATGTGCAGCAGGCATGTGCTGAAATCCATTAATAAGTGTGTTTAATGTTACACATTGCATATTGTCTAGTGACTCAAACTATATTCACAATACAGAAGACTTGTCTCTTGATTGTAGTGAGTGCCATTATTGCCACTTAGCCTCAGAATGCTGCAGGCTGCATTGCTTCAGCTACTTCCTTCAGCATGGGGTTAATGGAAAATGTGGTGGTTAATGGTGGATGCGAGGACATTAGGGCGTGTTAGCTTTCTCCAATGACTATGGGCTGCAGAGTAGGAGATGTTGGTGGGTTAGTGTACCACATAATTTCACACTAACAGCTAACAATTCGTCTGTTTTAATTAGAGGGAAATATTGTTTAGGTGCCATAAGGGCTGGTTTCCAAACACATGGTCTCTTCCTTGCATTTGTCTCTTTTTCTAATTCAAAGTAAAAGCAAAATAAAGTGTTTCAGTAAGGTGTTAGGATGCCACATGCTGCCAAAACAGCTTCAGTGCACCTTCGCATTGATTCTTCAATCCTCTGGAACACTACTCAAGGAATGAAGCACCATTATTCTAAAATATATTCATTCCATGTTTTGATCATAGGCATAGTGGTGCCAGAGCACACTGGAACAATGCTCCAAAACATCTGTCTCCAGGTGAAGAAACTAAGTATTTGGTATAATCCCATTAAAACCCATATACGCTTCTTTAAAATGCTTTAAAATCTAGTCATTATTACAACATTTGTAATGCAAGAAAGTCGATAAAAACAAATTGAATGTGCATGCAACATTGTATTGACATTTAGGGTGTATTGATTGAATCACAGTCAACTCATGCACTGACTAACATGCAAGAAAATATTCCACCTGAACCAGAAGCAACAGTTTTTTAACCTTTTATTTTCTTAACATTAACTAGTAAACATGAAAGGGCAGCAAAACATCCTTTCATTCAGCAGTCACTGTTCAGATGGTTTCTTCATTTATGATGCATTTGCAAAGAAACATTACAAGGCCAGCTTCCCAAACTTGTGCTGCATTCACAATGCATTGTATGTTCATAGCTGAGCCTATTTGATGATGCCTGACCTCTGTCTACACTGCAGCTTCCCTTTGCAATGATTGTTTTGAATGCAGCTTCACTTGCTTACCAGAAATAATTGAATGCAATCAATCAAAATACAAACTGCTCGTGTTAATGTGCATATATACAGTCTGACCCTAAAGCATCGTCAAAGTAGAAGACACCTTGAAGAAATCCTCCCAGAACTTGCATTCACAGATGACACTGCCCTCCTGGAAAACAATCGCAGTGAAGCAGAAAACCTTCTGCATCAGGTAGAGCGAGAAACACAACTGATTGGACTCGAAGGTCATGCACCTCAACCCAACATGAGGAGACATTGTATGCACTAGATATGTCAAATTGAAAAAGATGATGATTTCTTATATCTTGGAGGCTACACCAACACAGCACATGATACAGAAATAAAAATTGGCAAAGCTTGGGGAGCATTAAACTTTCTGTCAGAAGTATGGGGATCTCCTATTAAAACAGCAACCAAAATGAGAGTATTCAAGGCATCAGTGGAATCCATCTGGCTCTATGGGTCTGACAGCTGATCACTAACGAAGACTCTCTCAAAAAGAATGGATGGGACTTCTACCAGAAGGCAATGGAAGGTACAAAACATCTGGAGATCACACCTGACCAACAAGTCGCTCTATGGTTCACATCCACGCTGGTCAACTATCATTAGGCAACGTAGACCAGCCCTGGCTGCACATGTGGTGAGACACAACGAAGCAGCTGGTCGAGTGCTGCTATGGAAACCTGATGCTGTCAGAAGGGCTGGCAAGCCGAGCACAACATTAAGGAAGGTTCTAGAAGACGACACTGGTCTGGAAGGCAAAGAACCTTTGACTACAATGCTGGACAGAGGGAGCTGGATGAAGAACTTTATTCATGTCACAGATGTCACAGACTGACTGACTGATACAGTACTGGTCACAGCTAACAAGATTCTCAAAATGATAAAACTGTTCATAAAGTCAGTCATTTGACTGTGTGGGCAGTTATTATTGTAAAGGAATAGTAGCTGATGGTGCAACAGAACCCTGTCTAACACATCTGCCCAACATTTCCCATTAGTGTCTAATTGTGTTGCGATCCAGTGACTGTGAAAGCTACAGCATATTATTCACATCATTTTCAGTCTCATCAAACCATTCAGTGACCCCCAGTGACATTGTCATCGTGGAAGAGACCACTCCCATCAGAACCGAAATGTTTCATCAAAGGATAAAGATGATAACTCAGAACCAATTCGTATTGATGTGCAGTGACCTTTCCCTCGATGGTACAGGTGAACTCAAACCATATCAGCAAAATGCATAACCGTATAGCACAGCCATCAGATCCCTTCACTCCAGTGCCTTTACTGGATAGTGAGAGGAAATATGGACAGAGACATGTAGCAAGCAGTTCAGCCAGTCAGGAATTAAACATTTATGGTATGCACTGTAATAATTATATGTGAATTTTTGTCAACTTAAACCTAACACTTGCATTTTAGTGAAGACAGGAATACATAATCTTGTCAGTTACAACATAAACTTGATTATCAGGTTTATTCCAAGGTAACCGGTCTTTGTCATAGTGGGATATTTTTTAGCTGACATGAAAGAAGTCTGATAAGTGCACTCTGTGAGGTGCTCTAATCATCCAGAGTGGGTCCTCTTACATGGAGTCGGACGTGCAGCGCCACCATGCTCCTGAAACCATCTGTGAAGTTTCCCTTTTTGTCCCCAGAACAACTTTGATCAATCAATGGAGGGACACGGGACCCCTGGAGGTGTCCTGTGTTGTCTGGCACTACTCACACAATTAATCAAATTTTATTAAACAATTGGTTAAAAATCTATTAAAACAACGGGAGGGAGGTGCAAAGGGGCAGAGGCTGTTGCTTACCATGTGGCGGGATGTGTCACCAGAGGGGAGGAACAGGGCCCAGGGAGAGGTCACCAGGTGGATAAAATCACACACACACACACACACACACACACACACACACGTGAAGGATTAAACAAAAAAATACCCAGGGTTCACACATCACACTGGGGGGTACCACCACCGACGACACCATGTCCCTACCACAGGTGCTCAGCCTCTGAAACAGCACAAAGGGGATTAGTGGGAAAAATGAAAATCAACAAAATAAAGGAATTAAACTGTAAACAAGAACAAACTCCTATAAACTATAAATCACAAAAGGAACATTAAACTCAGAATACAAAATACTACAAAATACCAAAAAAAAACACCCAAGGGCATTAAAGTTCAACATTAGATTACAAAGGAAACAAAAACCAATCCTTAAAACACAGCTAACTAAATAACAAGTAAATAGAAAATCAATCTTAATTAGACAAACCAATATAGGCCATAAGTGTCCCCATGTGGACACAAATAAAAGCACAAAGAAAACGAATGTTAACAACAAGGAGATAAATATTCAATCTGAAAGAAACCCAACTCCCACGTTGCCTGGTCTAACCCGGCTAACGCTGAGGGGAAGCAGAGAAGTAGCGGAGGCTAGCTGCAGTTAGCCGTATAGCTAGCCCGTCACAGATACACGGCCAAAGTGAAGCAAAACAAACAGCAATGCAAAACAGCAGCGGGTCCTTGTCGCTGGCACTAAACGGCACAGGAGCAGGCAGAAGGGCTGTGTTAAGTGTATCATCTTACTATTATGTTTAATACAAAGAGAACACACGTAACTCTCGGCGGCGGCGCAGCACACACACTCTGGAGAGGGACAGCAGGTCAGCAGCATCCCTAGCAGTGGCAGCTACCTACAAGTACAATTAGTGTTGAGCAGCAATGCATGCAGCACCTGGCTAGGATACACCATAAAAAACTGAACCACACCTACCAGATAGTGATGTTACGAGGTGTGCCGAGGCTTCGAAGCGTGTGTCGAGTAATGGAGGGGGCGTGTCCACGAAGCACGTATCGAGGCTTGCTTCATTTAGGGGAGGAGCCAAAAATGATGACGTTCGAAGCCTCGCAAGCCGGTCGTACCGCGTGACTGGTTCAGGAAGTGGTTCGCAGGTTTGACCCCAATAGTATGTGTCTGCAGACCAATGAATTCTTAAAACGAAGATTCAAAATGGAGGTTGGTAAATGTGTATTTTGTGTGAGGGGGGATGAAGATCTAGATCATTTATTGTTCAAGTGTGAAGTAATACAAGTATTTTGGCTTGATTTACAGTATTGGCTTCGATCTCAAGGGATTCATTTTGACAAATTTTCTATAAATGATGTCATGTTTGGTATTTTAACAAATAACGAATTTATAAACTATGGGATTAATAACATACTTTTACTAACTAAGCAGTATATTCACAAATGTCGTTTCTTTAAATCTATCCCTAATTTTATTCACTGGAGGAATGAGTTGGTACTTTTTCATAAATCATTATGTCTGGTTAAAAACAAACACGCATACAAACTTCTCTCCTTTTTTGAAGATCTAAACATTTGAGAATTGCCTATAACTGTTTTTATATCTTAAAATGCCCTGTATTTTGATTCTATTATTATTTTTTTTGTTTGTTTTTTTCTTATGTTTTTCTTTTATGCTCTTTGCTATGTTCACATTCTTTCCTGTTAAATATGAGCCATTGAAAGAAATACTTTGTATATTTGTACGGTACCTGTTTTGTTTGTACCTTGCATAACGACTAATAAAAAAATAAATAAATAAATAAAAAAGTATGTGTCTGCAGAGCCGGAGGCTGCAGCTACAGGGCTGCACCGACAGGGCTGTACACTTCCTTTAAGTTTATAGCACTTTTTATAGACAGCGCCACCTGCCTTTGGCTCTGCAGACACACCCTTCTCGGTTTGACATGTAATTCAAAATATAAGGGGCAGCGAAACGCAATGGATACCCCGTTCATATTTGTTGGATTTTTACCTGTTGTATCTTTGCATTCAATCGGTTTGAGACTCTTTTTTTATAGAACCAGCCAGAAAGAGAAGATTCTTCCCTGTCTGGGAACACTTTGACCTGATTTCTCCTAATAAAGTAGGCACATAAGTGAAGTGTAATATGTATAACTGTGACAACACCACACACCGCTTGTTCTAATTTCTTTTTCTGGTATTTTAAAAGGTGAAGTGTCTGTTGTGTTCCAAGGAGCTAGAGAAATATTGTCCAAAAAAAAGAAGCTGCCTGAATCCCAGCAATATGGAAAAATTGATATTTTTGAATAAAAGCAAATAAAATGTTGTCCCTACTTTTGTTTTACAGATTGTCACTGGTACCACACGCACAGTCACAAAACAAGTAGCAAAAGTACAATAAACTTTATTTATATAGCCCTTATTACAATTAAAAGTGTCTAAGCACTTTACAGAAAACCAGAACCTGACATCAATCAAGCAGTCAAACTACAAATCTCAAATCTCTCCCCAGTTTGTTTCCATTTCCCCCTCTGTTCCTGCTATCAGGAAAAGCAGACACTATATTAAGTATATTACTTGTTTATAGGCATTATCATTTAAGCACAATTCAAAGCTTCACATAGCAAAGCTAGCGTGTCATTATAGGCACTCTGCCTGTTTTACTTTTATTTGTCCAGTTGATGGCGCAGTAGAGCAAATGAAGCACCATGAAGCTTCGAACCATGAGTGAACCAATTAGATGGAAAACCTCAATGCTTCATGAAGCTTCATCTCGCCATCACTACTACCAGAACGTAGCGGCACAACACTTCAACCACACGACGCACGAAACGCTCGACACCGGCGACAGACCGGGGCGAGCGACCGGAAGGGGCGTGGCTTCAGCCTCAGAGAGAGAGAGAGAGAGAGAGAGAGAGAGAGAGCATGTGTTCTCAGCTGGATTTCTGACTTGGGTCAGTAGGGAAAACAAGTAAGGGGCATTTTACCAGACTTTTACTAAAGAACCACTCTTGTCAAAATGCCAGTTTGACAGAAATATTTCAGCAAATATTGTTCAGACTATTTAAGAGGCTTAAAATAGTTATTAAGAAATTAATCTATTTGATGCATATTGAACAGAGCACAGTGAAAAAATTGACAAGATGTGAGGGTTTTTGGCAGTCACACCATCGTATAATAACATCGTTTTTAAAGGTCTTCACAAACTTAAGATCTAAATGATAAAATACAGAATAAAGAAAAACCCTTTTGGGAAGCTAACCAGCAAATGTCTGACATTTTAATGTGATTAATAATTCAGAAGGTTAAACTTTCATGACGTGTTTGTCAGTTTATTTTCTGTCAAACAATTCATTGATTCAGGACAGATATATAATAAATTATTAACAATAACAACAATGGCAGAAATATGCAGCTACAGACAGGGATGGGGAAAAAAAGATAAGATGTGAAAAAGGACAGTGAAAACAAAAGAAAATATCCAAAATAGAAAGAAGCAAGCAGGAGGAAAAGAACAAGCAAACAGGAAGACTGAAAGCAACATTTTTACTTAAGTTAATGACGTAATGGGTGTTCTTGGATCCCCTGGCAGGCTCTGAACAGCAGTAGTTGATTCTATAATGGACTCCCAGCATGGCAGGCAGCAGTGTACATTTCTCTCTGCAGGGAGGAGAAACAAGTTGAGATGAGGAGAAGATGCTTCTTCATTTGGGAATCTATCATTCTGACGTAAATCCAAACATAATCGTTAGACCACGATGTAGGTAAAAGCTCAGCCAGCCTCTTACTTGCTGCCTAAATAATGCAGTAACACTTCAGCGTGATTCATAGTTAGAGGCCTGAGCGTGTGCTGCACGGACACACACACACACATAAATGGGTAATAACTCAGACCAGCGCTGATTTCAGTTTTTTTCTCCTCCATTCCCTCAGTCTTACATGCACACGACCACATCAACACGCTGGATCCCATTTTTTATCCGCTCTTCTCACACATGCACAGATTCACACAGCACTGCCGAGAGTTTGAAAGGTGTGAAATCCCCAGTCGAGGCGAGAATTGAATGTTCGTTATTCATGATGAGAGCTCTCCCTACACACACACACACACACACACACACACACACACACACACACACACACACACACACACACACACACACACACACACAAGGAGGAGAACACAGGTGATTTATAACAAGGGAGACCATTAATAATTGATGCAAGATTTTATTACCTATTCATCCATCACTATTTAGTCACCGTGGATGCTCGCTCTGGTTACCACTCCCATTATTAGCCTACTAGACTCCCAATAATCAGTAGATGTACTGCCGTCCTCACACAAAATAATAAATGATCACACTCACGAGAGGGAGGATTACAAAAGACAAAAAAAAAAAAATCACACCAAGCACAGGGGTGGATCCAGATTAATTTTAGTTGGGGGGCACAGGGGGGTACAACACATATTTTGGGGGGGCCACCGAAAAGTTGTAAGAAAAAATGAAAGCTGCTACCGACCTCTCACTTTTACAAAGTGTTTTTCATGTTTGTTTTTTTTTTGCTCTTTAACCCAATAGGAAAGCTGTATATGACCTTTTCATTTTGGACTGTTAACATTCAAATTATGATGGACTTGTTTCCTTGTTTATGTGAATTACAACATCATTAGCTGCAACATCTGCCTGTTATGTAAAACTGGTAGCTCAACGACAGCATCCCGAGGGCAATTAAGTGAAAAATATTGTGCAAGAACAGCACTATATGCAACCCTGTCAGTTTCCACTTCTTAGAATGTTTACTGCCAATTATCACACATAAAACAAGAAATAATATTATTTACTTTTAGCAACCAGTTCGCAGCTGTAAACCATAAACATCATAGGGTTCTGTATGCTAATCAGTCTAAATCAAAATGAGTATTACCCAATACACAGTGAACAATAACAATATTTACTCTTGATCTGTGATAAAATAATCTTAAATGTTCTGTGCAGTAATGTAAATTTTAAAATACAATAAAATACAGTAAGTGTAGAGAGGTGAAAATAATTGACTTCAGAAATAAAGTACCAAGTGAAGTGTTCAAACAGATGACGTGAAAACAAGCACCCCTATTGTTACTTTTTTTGGTGTTTACATTATTTTTTAATGATTTAAGCGCTCCTATAATTTAATTACAGTTTCACTTACTAGGGTGCTATTCCACATCCAGCCGACAGAGGGCGCGTACCGCGCTGATGAAGAGTAGTGTTTTGGCACACAGAGGAAGAATAAACCTTCCTGTTGTGAAGCTAACGCCAGCTCAAAGTGTGTACCTCCTCTATTCTTTATCACGGATCAGTAAACATGCTTAAAATGAGTATACATTGCAGACTTTAAGAGTTGAAAATGTTGGTTATTAAAGAGTTTGCACATGGTGGTAAAGGAAACGGTTTGTTAAGGGAATTGTGTGTAAGAAGGGATTTATGGTCATTTGCTAATCGCGCTAATGCTAACGGAATTGACTAGTGTGGAAGCGCGTGTGGGAAAAGCTAATCCAGTACAGTAAATTGTGTAGCTAAATGAACATTTATGAGGTTTAATGGCAACACCTGGCTTGCCACCCGTCCCTTAAAATACGGAATCGTCCTTTATTTGACAATTAATTGTTACGTCCCGTATTGAATCAATACGGGACGCAGATTGTTCCGTATTTTCATAAATGTCCCGTACACGTCTGTCACACACTCATCCAAACTGTATAATGAACAAAAGATAACACAGAAAATATTAAGGGCAGCCAATTTCATCTTCGTGGGACCTTTGTAGCGGGGAACCGATGCCAGGTCCAGCGGAGCGGATAGACCTAGTCTGTGTGTCCGGTCCTGCCCGGTCCTCTCTCCGGTTGCCAGGTTACTGATGCTGCTGCTCCCGCGTGTTTAAAAATGTCTACACCTGCAACTCCACCACGTCCAACGAAGCAAAAACGTTTGCAAAAGTAGTGACGTGAGTGGGAAGACTCGAAACCCTGGCAATGGGTACGAGACAAACTCTTTTCTGTTGCTCATGGACTGGCTGAAGTAAGGCAGCATCAGGAGACCAACATGGAAGAAACACGAGAACGGAGAGAACCCAACCAGCAGGTCACAGTTTATCATCATCTAATCATCTCCTCAAGTCCATATGGTAAGGAACATCAGTATCTGGTTGTTAATTTACCAGAGCATGCTTATAATCACGCTGATGTGGTCTGTAGCCTACAGTATTGTAGTGACTCAGTAAATGCCTAAGTTGTTTTTTTTAATGCTTTATAGTTTTTTATAAACATTTATTTAATAGCCTATATGTAATCAATAAATGGCCTTTGACTATCTAAAGAAAAACTCACTCAGAACTCTATGTTAACAATACTGAACAACAAAATAAATAAACACATGCACACACACATAAATAAGTTAATACATTAATTTTGTTAAGATAAGATTTACATTTAGATGAAACAAAAATGTCTGTCGAATTTCTTTGTACAGTATTCTGCATTCAGTTGTTTATGTTTTTGCAGAATGTAGTATTGCACACTGGTTGCTCATTACATTTTATTAGTATGGTTTCACTGTTTAAAAAGAGGTCACTTATTTTCAGCCAGAACCTGTGATCATAAAACAACACAAAACTCTTAGTTTCGTGTTAATAAAGCACTTAAAGCTTTAAGTATGGCTAAATTCTTTTTTCAAAATTAAATATATCACTCCATGGGTGGTAGTGGCCCCAAGTTCAGTAAAGTTGGAAAGATATTCACAGATTTGGACTTCTGGAATTAATAACTCATTAGATATAGGTTGTCAAAACATAAATGACGCCTCTTTCCCATCGTTGTAAGATAGACAATGTGCTACAAGCCCAGTTTAATCAACAGTAGCTGTTTTTCAAGCTGCACAAATAACATTGGTGTCTATGCGCAGCCGGCTGTGCAACCCAGTGAACAGACACTGCAAATTGCAAAACCACTGCAACAGCAAAGAGAGACACAAATATTCAATAACTTCACTCTTATACTGTAGTGTCACCAAAATCACTGCAGCCTTCAACTGGCTCCTGTTGACACCAGTGTTATTCCTGCAACTTGAAAGACAGCTACTGTTGATCAAACTGGGCTTGTAGCACATTGTCTACCTTACAACGATGGAAAAGAGGCATCGTTTATATTTTCACAACATATATCTAATGAGTTATTGATGCCGGAAGTCTGAATCTGTGAATATCTTTCCAATTTCACTGAACCGTGGCCCCGAGGAGCCGTGGTGGCCGTCCTTTATTTTCATTTTTGAAAGGTGGCAACCCTAGCAACACCAGAAATGATATGTTGTAAAGTTACATGCTGAATTATTGCCGGTTGTTTATGTGTTTAGTTAGTGTCGTTACAAATGTCATTAAAGGAGCATTGCACTCTGTGTTTAGTTGGTTATGAGATAAATATGTTGTTTCATAGAAGAAATGCAATTGTGTTAGAAGGAAATGAAACAAGAGTAACAGAGAGTATGCTAAACCACCCTTTCAGGTCTATATTTGAGGTTTTAGGTGGAATATTCCTTTTAACCAGCCCCTCAGGTCTCTTTGAGGATTTTGGATGGAATACTCGGTGAAACCAACATTTTAGGTGCATGTCCAAGGATTTTTGGTGGAATGTTCCTTTAAGGTGGATGTGTAAGCTTTACAAATTCTAAGATTAAACTCTCCACAAGGATCCAAAATAAGTTGAGCTTTAATTATTCTTCATCTACTTCCTGAAAAGTTTGGTCAATAAAAAAGACAAAAACTAATATTTTCAGCTGAACTAAAGACAGACTTTGTGATTTTTCTGCTCACATGTTGTGTTGTTGTAAACTTCCTCTTTCAAATAAATATCCTCCTAACCCCCTGGAAACCAGCATTTGTCCTGTTTTTGTGTTGCTCCTCTGCGACCCTAGACAGCCGGGTCCTAATGTTTTTTGAGCAACACACCATACTATGACGTTTTTACAATGATGGTTCTACTATGGAACCAGTTTGACATGTTCAGGTGTTCTTTGTGTGAAAACTCAGAGATTTCAGGGATCAGAAGGTGGTTTTCAACTTTCTTTGTTAACTTTCTGCTTCAACTTTAAACTAAATTTCCTTGACTAAGCCAGCCCTCTGGACTTCCAGGAAGCTGTGTTCCTGTTGGCTGTCCAGGTGGCTGCTTGGTGTTATCAGGAACACCTGAGCTGCTTGGTGTTATCAGGAACACCTGAGCAGCTCAGTGTCTTCCTGCTTTATTTAGCTGCAGACAAACATTTCCTCTGCTTCTGTTCACCACTGAACCGGGTTTGGCTCCGTTGCTTTAGTCTGTTCTTTAGGTGTTGGCTTGCAGCTTCCAGCAGTAAAATTGTCTTTAATGTGTTTCTTGGTGTGTTTTAGGGCTTTGTACTGGATAGTTGTCTTGGTAAATGTGGTTCTTTAGCCACAGTTAGCACATGGTGCTAATGTGTGCAGTGATTAGTGGATTTGGTACAGCTGAGTTGTGTCTTTATCTTGGCTGTAGTGAGTCTTCAGAGGTTTTTGCTCAGACACATTCTGTATTCTTGTTTGAGAACCAGCGTTGGTTGTCCAGAAGGTAAGAGTTCCTGTCCTGATTCTCTGTTCTCAGAGGTTCTCTGGTAGGCTGCAGGAGACTTTAGCGTTTGGGTTGTGCTAGTTTGGTTTTTGTACGGTTTCATTTGGACGACTATCTTGAGGCCCCTCCATGTGGTTTAGTGAGCTTTTCTGGAACAGTTCTACAAAGCAACCTGCAGCAGAAGAGACTTTGAGAGTTTTTAGGAAGTTCTGGAGACCAGACTTTAGAGCAGCAGAAACATTTGTCAGCAGTTTGAGCAGGAGAAGGTGAGCTTCAGAGTAGAAATGAGACAGAAATCTTCTTGACCCGTGTGGTGAGGTCCTGTACCAAGAGTTTGAGCAGGTTGTGAAGAGTCTGTAGTTCTTTGGTCTGAAAGCACAAGAAGAGTCGACTCATTAAAGGAGAAAACAGGAGATATTGTTGGTTCTTCTGTCACTCTGCAGTTTCCTTCGACTGAATATCAAGTTTATATGTTAAATGATTTCCCATGTGAGCCCAATAAGACTTTAATCAACTCCCTCCATCCCCTGGACACAACATATTTTATTATCATGTTAAATATAAATATATATATATATATATATATATATATATATATATATATATATATATATATATATATATATATATATATATATATATATATATATAAAAATAATTTTTTTTTTTTTTTTGAGTTTGAATCCTAGTTTTAGCATAGTTTTTTCTCTTTGCTTGTTTAGTTTTGTCATCTGTGTGAAAGGTGCTAAACAAATAAAGTTGAATTGATAAACTGAATAATTGACTAACTCATGATTGTGACAACAGAAGTATTTTCATTGTGATTTAAGGGTTTATTTCATTTTTAAGGTTGGGGTTAAAATCTTGACAGAAAAAGAAGATTAAAGAAATAAACTACATAACAAAAAGCAATTAAATCAAAGGGAAAAAATTTAATACAATAAAACTTTAAAAGAAATGTTTTTGTTCAAAAAGTATTTTTTAAATGTTTAATTATGTAAAATATTTTCTCTGTAATTTTTAATGATTTTAAAAATTTTGTTTAATTTCATACTTACATGTGAACTTAAACAATAAATACAATTAAATGACATTACACTGACAAAATATTGAATGAGATAGTTAAACACAATACAAAACATGTAAGTATGAAATTAAAGTTTTTAAAATAAAATTATTAAAAATTGCAGAGAAAATATTTTACATAATTAAACATTTAAAAAATACTTTATAAACAAGAATAAGATTAAACATTTAAAAAAATACTAAACATTTAATTAGATTATTAAACCTTTAAAAAGACAAAACATTTAATTAAAAAATTCAATGTTTAATTAGAAAATTAAATCTTAAAGACAATAAAAGTTTAAATAGGAATTAAACAAAAAATACAGCATTTAAAAAGAAAATTAAAAATTAAAAAGTGGTAAAACATTTAAAAAGAAAAACATTAAAGATTTAATCGAAAACTTTAATATTGGGAAAGAAAAAAAAAATTCCAAACAAGCCGATGAAACATTTGAAAAAACAACAATTAAACATTAAAAAGACAAAACATTTCTAAACCAAATCAGACATTAGAAAAGAATAAAAGGTGAGAATAGAGCAAAACTAAACATTTAAGAAGAATCAAACTAAAGACAAAACATTTGAAAAGACACCAGTTAGACTTTAGAAGATCAAATTAAACAGAAGAGACAATAAAACGATCAAAAAGAGCAAAAACAGATAAAGGTGTTAAAGCGTTTTCTAGTCTGAAATGAAAACATCAAGTTGTTTCTTCAAACATTTCCTCTTTCTGTGTTCTTGGTTTGATTGTGGACAGATTTACTAAGAACTCATTTCAGAAAACTGCTTTCCGGATAAAGTCTACTAGTAGTTGAAGACATCGATCAAACTAATGTTACCTTCTGATCTCCACAAACTTTACTGTTCAGTGAAGAGAATCAAAGTTTGTTGAGGATTTCTAAAAAACCCACAGGTGAAGGTCTGAGAAGAACTCAGATGGATGATCTAAATGTGAAATCAAGACTCATGGTCACAAGTTTTAAGGCTTCTGTTAACCAGAAAGTTCAAACTAACAGAGAAGTACTGAGAAACTTTTAGGATTTCAGTCCTCAGACTGTCTGAAGGTTCAAACTAACAGAGAACTACTCAAGAACTTTTACGATTTCAGTCCTCAGACTGACGAAAGGTTCAAACTAACAGAGAACTACTCAGGAACTTAGAAGATATCAGTCCTTGGACTGTCTGAAAGTTCAATCTAACAGAGAACTACTGTGGGACTTAGAAAATTTCAGCCCTCAGACTGTGTGAAAGCTCAGGTCCTGAGGACTCGGGAGGTGTGGAGGCTTTGGAAAGTCTTGGAACTGAGGGTTCCACCCTCCAGCACAAAGGCCGAAGTCCAACCTCCTGAGAAAAATGGTCGAGTCGAGACTCGAGTTAAAAAAAAAACTCGAAAATGACAAAAAATAGATGATAAATGTGCAAAAAAAAGAAGAATTAGTATCTGAGCGAGTAGCTCAGGGGAAAAGAAGAGTGACTACAGACTGGAAGGTCACAGGTTCAAGACCTGCCACGGGCACTTTTCTTTGTTTGTCTTTGTCAAGATTTTGAGAAAAACTTAAGAAGGGTCTGGTCTTGAACCAGCGACCTGCAGCTCCATAGGCAAATCCTTAACTCACTGAGCTACAGATCAGATAAAAAGATATAAATTCGTCGTCCCTTTGGCATCGTAGTTTCTGAGGTGACCACATGGGCGGAGCCAAGGCGGAGTCTGGGTGGAGTCTGGGCGGAGAGTAGGCAGGGAGGTGGGTGGCGGCCTCCCCCCTCTACTCCCCCACCTCCCCCCACCACCCACCACACCTTCCCCCGCCCGACGAGTTCTTCGAGTCTCCACGAGTTCTTCGAGTCTCCACAGGTTTTCCTGAGTTTCTGGAGTTTCCACTAGGTCCGAGGCAGAACAAGTTGTCATGAAGAGGTGTTGAAGTCGGCCAGGATGGACTGACTTTTTACAGCGACTAGAAGGAAGACCACTAGAAGAGCAGGTCTTTAACCACCATCCATAAAATCCATGGAGTCGACTCCAGAGAAATGAAGGGAGGTCAACTTTTATCAACCTCCATCCAGATGTTCAACTTCATATCTTTACTTGGAGATTTTTAGCACCACAAACCTTTAGTATCACACTTTATTATCATTTATTAGGACTTTAATGGAATCCATCAGCAGATTTAGTTTTTGTTGACAAACTTTATTCTTCTTGTCGTGGGACTGCAGTATTTAAAACTCTTCCTTCTATTTGACCTCATGTTTATTAGTTTTAGTGGAGAAAGTTATTTTGTCTATTAGTTTCTTAAAAACCAAATAATAAATTGGATTAGTCAAGAGATTTAAATTTCTTACTTTGTCATATTTTAAATATGACAAAAAATATATAAAAATAAAGCGTCTTGAGACAATTTGACTTGTAATTGGCGTTATATAAATAAAACTGAATTTAAATTGTATGTATCTTGTAATGTTGGAGTAATTCAGCCATATATGTTGGAAAACACATTTTCTTTGTCCGTTAATGTGTTGATTGTTTTCTCCACTAATTCATTTCTTGTTCTGGTTTATAAAATGTCAAACCCAAATATATTCAGTTTACTGTCATAAAAACCAAAAAGATTTACATTCATGATGCAGGAATCAGGCAGTTTCTCACTTTTTATCTTAGTTTAGTCAGAAAGATAGTTGATAATGTGTGAATTGTTGCAGCTTGTGAGCCGTAAAAGGTTTTAATCTTTGGGGCCGAGTGTCAGAAAACATTTAGAAACCAACATCAACAAAACACTCAACAAAGATTTGAACATCATTAAAGGGAAATCCAACTTTTGCATGACAATGTCTAATTAAAGGACATTTATTTCCAAT
Organism: Amphiprion ocellaris; assembly: GCF_022539595.1. Taxonomy (NCBI): domain Eukaryota; kingdom Metazoa; phylum Chordata; class Actinopteri; family Pomacentridae; genus Amphiprion; species Amphiprion ocellaris. Next base: position 39,980,783 of record NC_072769.1, read on the forward strand.
GTAAATGTGTGATATTCATCCTCTGGAGCTTTCTCTTCACATCGTCTTCCACCTGGACTGGTTTGGTCGGGAGCATGTGCAACAAACATTTGAAAAACTGCACTTTAACATCAATGAATGACACTGAAGTTTAATCTCTACATAAATGAGACTGAGTCTGGATGTGCTGCTCTGAACTCCTAAGTTTAGGGAAAGTTAAAACAAAAGAGGACAGTTCAGATAAGACTTGAGAATGAGCTTATTCTGAACAAACATCTCAGACTTTCTGAGCTTCAGCACCTCTAGCAAGATATTTTAACAACAAGCAACTCAAGAGATCCAGAAGTTGCAGAGAGTTAGCTTTAGCTGAGCCAAAGAACATGTGGGACGCTAACCTAGCAAACATTTCAGACTTTCCTCTGTGAATTCTGAGAAATAATTTCCTATTTAATGACAGAGCTACACATCTTAACTCAGTCTCATTAAAACAGACTCTAATTCAGTGTCATCCATCCATATTAAAGTGCACTTACCCAAAATGTTTGTTGCATGAGCTCCAACAAAACCTGTCCAGGTAGAAGGCCACTTTGACAAACAGGAAGTGGAAGATTCCAAGCAGATTTATAGAAGGGGGAACCGGACTGTACTAAGTGTGGTCCAGTATAGAGGGGTGTTTTGTGGGTTTTTAAGGCTGATAATGATTATTAGTGAGACATTTGGAGTAGATATTCATTTGCAGTAAATGAAAGTATTTAAAATCTTGGAGTTAAACTTAGAAGAACACAAACTCTAACAGAAAACTTTGTTGATACATTTTTGTTTTGTTTACAGATGTTAAGTTAAAGGAGTTTTATTCGTGACGTTTAACCAATTAAATCACTCCAGAAGACAGAGCGACCACAGGTAGATAAAGGTTCAGAGCCAAAGTAGCGTCATTTTTAAATGTATTTATTACCGTAAATCAGTAAAAAATAAAATACTGATAATCAGTAAATCAGTCAGCCCACAATTACTACAATTCTACAATGTATGTCTCTTTCCTTTGCCTTGTTATTTGTACAATGTACGATGTATATGATGGTGTTTTTTCATACCAAAGGCTCTACTATGATGTTTTCTAAGAGACATACGATGCTACTCTGCTTGTTCCGGCTCTGGGCTGCTGCACTCCTCCTCTGTTGTTTTCTGGATTGTACTCAGCTGCATGCCTTCGTCCATCCGGCCTCCGTTGTCTCGTCCCGCCTGTCGTCTCTGGAGCTGAAGCTGGATTGGAACAGACCAAAGTACAGTCCAATCACGATGCCAGCTGCCTCTCAAAAGGCTCCTTCATCTGGCAGGTGGCGGCACTTCTTCTGAGGGGAAGCTGAGCTGGCCCGGCAGAACTTTGGAGATGTGTTCCAGTGGTTGGTGGATGTGTGGGGAGATAGAGAGGGACCTTTGAACTGTTCACAAAGGAAAACAGGGAACCCATTGGTAGTTTTAGTTTAGGGTGCTACTGCGGTGTGTTTTTGGGTTTTAAGAGGGGAACAGGAAGAGTTTTTTTTCCTATTGATAATCTTTTACTTTGTTCCTGGTTGGAATGCCCATCAATGTCAACATGAAGTTCACTTTTAGTTCTGTTTACTTATTTTTATTTTACTAACACCCATTTGCTTTTAACCCCCTCACATGTGTTGTTGTCAACTTACTCTTTCAAATAAATACTCATCTAACCCTCTGGAAACCAGCGTTTGGACTGTTTTTCTGCTGCTCCTCACCTACTTCAGACAGCCGGGACAAAACAACGTTTTGTGGACTAAAGGCTTTTCTATGATGTTTTTAGAGCGACATGCTAAACTATGACAATTGTTGAGCGACATGCTATACTATAGGCGTTTTTAATTGACATATTACTAGGACGTTTTTTTTCTTTTAGTTTTTTTTGTTGTTTTTTAGCAACATGTTATAAGAATTTAAACAGTTTTAAAAATTACTATACTTTTACTTGTGCAATGAAATATTCTATGGCATTTTTTAGACAACATATTATACTCTGATGTTTTCTTGAATAACATTTTTTGAACCACACATCATACATGACAATTTTAGGCAACATCCTATCATTTTGCGCTTTTTGAACCACATAATAATCTATGGGGGTTTTTTTTGCTGACATGCTATACTATGAACTACAGGCCATACTATGTTATTCTTGAAAAGTATACTATGACATTTTCTGAACTACATCCTATACTATGGCGCTATACAGAGTGCTTTCGTTACATGTTGATTTATAATCTAGATTTTTTTCTGTTTTGTTTTTTGATGGGATTACCACAGACCTGACCGTGAACACCGTTGACACCCACCTGAGGGAGACGCTGCCTAAGATCTCAAGGCTGCTTGGTCGTGGTCTTTCTGGTCCTGTTCCAGAATGCCTTCATCAACTACGTCTTCTTTTGAAGAGGCCCTCAGATGCTGCAATCTCTGACCTTCAGGAGGAACTGCTACTTTCACTCTGTAACGAGATGGCAGTTATTTTAAAGACTCAGCTCCTGGCGGCTTTGAGTGAAAGTTTAACATCCATCAAAACGGAACTACAGACAGTTAAATCTGAACTGTCAGTCAGTATTTCAAACATCAAGTCCAACCCGACTGCCCTAAAGCACGCTGATGATGACGTTTCACGAGTACGTCAGAACGCAATTCCGGACAGTTACGTACTGAGAAACGGCCATAGTCTTCTTACCGTAAAGGTTCAAAGCTGCTCGTCTTCTCCTCCGGCATCAGGAAACGTCTTGAAAGCTCCTTCAAAAAAAATACAATCAAAAGATCAAACTAACGTCATTGGTGCATTCAGTTACAGTCGGACAACGAAGTTGCGTTCAGGAGCCTCGGAAATCAGAGTTTCAGTAAAGTAAATTTCCAACGAAAATTTTGGAGGGGCACACGGGGTGGCCAATCAGATCACGCACTGCCCCCCGGAAGATCTGCCACTGACCAAGCAGTGGTCAGATGGCTTTCTTCTTACTCTTTGAATTCCTCCCCTCTAGATTTCTTTGTACTTGGAAGAGGAAACCAAACATCTGGAGGTAGACCCACATAACCAACCAAGAGTGGAAACCAGGGGGGAAGTCTATAAACATTTTAAACCTACTGATTTCATTAGGGTGTGAGTTTCTATCTTAATAGGTTTAGGATTACAAAGTATGTTAAGTTCCCAGCTTTCTTTAGTGGAAATTGGAGTACTCGATGAAGAATATGAGCATCAGTTTGAAATATTTTGTTGCATGTATAATAAGGATACAAATCGACTTCAGGCAAGGCCAATGTCAAACAACAAATAAAACAACCATAAATAGAAAATAAATTGCCAGAAAATCCAAACTAGACCAAAACAACATTTACAAAACTACAACTATGGTCCCTGGCAGCATGAGAGAAACAAGAGAATAGGGTGGATGTAAAACAAAAATGGCAGCTCTCTTTTTAAACTCTTTTCTGGCAACCACTGGATATTTCACACAGTTCAACAAAAACCATTAAAGAATTAATAGAATCATCTAATGGTTCATCTACTTGTAGCAACCCATAACCACATATGTAAAAATCATATCGACATGGCAAAAACATCCCCAACAGTGGTAGTGTCCAACCCCAGTAGGACACCGTGTCCTGCCACACCTCCAAAACTGTTACCAAACTGTTTTACAATAATGACAAAGAGCCAAAAGCATCACTTTGGTCTCCAAACTGCCCAAATACCAATCAAAAAAAGCATCCAAAGGATATGCTTGATCAATGAAGGTGCCACCCCACAACCCAAAGGATCCAACAGATTCACTTCCAACATCGTAGTACCAGACAACACAGGACACTCCCAGGGGTCTGAAGCCATGATCGGTCAAAGTTGTTCTGGGGACAACTTTTATTATTGTGACTGATTTGTATAGAACCTGGCCGCTGGGGCACAGGTGTCAGCCAAAGACCAAAAGAAGAGGGAACATTAGCAGCCAAATGACAGAAAGGAGGAAACGCCAAAGGTAAAATATAGGGAGCAGCAGTCAGTAACAGCGTACAAAAGAAGCAGGATTTTCGCCTTGTTAAAAAAGGAACCATATTCCGAGGAACTAGCTGATGATTTCAACATATCCAAACAAGAACACAGTGGAATCTCTTTGAAACAGTGCCGTGCTCTGTCTGTGGTAAGTGTCCCCTGCCTTCAACCTAAGTCAGCTGGCATAGACTCCAGCCCCTCGTAACCCTACATAAGATTAAGTGGTGTATAGATAATGGATGGATGGATGGATGAAACAGTGCCTATTAATACAAGTAATATATGCAAACAATTGGCACATGGAAAAAGTAAGCATACATTTATCACACAACTTCTAAACCATCAAATTATAATGAGGGGTTCCAGCTTAGGTATAAATGATTAGAATCTCCTTAGGGAGGGAAAGGTGGAACCTGTCTTCTTTAATCCTCTGACATCTTGGCTCTGTTGTTTTCTTTGCTATTAAAGGGTGTGGAGTCATATCAAAGCAACTCTCTACAGCCTTTAGAACTAAAGTTTTGGATGTCTATGGTGAGTCTGGCCAGAGATTTAAAAAGATCTCCAAATAATTTGAAATAAATCATTAACTAGTGGTGTCGACTGCAAACTACTACCAATATTTCGATGACTGGCTGCCCCAGCAAATTCAGCCCCAACATTAGATCATCTGATGCAAAAATGATTCTCCAACAACCCCAAGATTTTATCACAGAATCTTCAGGGAACCTCTGCAACTGTTGGTATCAAAGTGTTGCTTCTACAGTCAGAGAGAGATTGCACAATTTGAGCTGCATTAAGTGGTGTGCCAGGAAAGACACTCTGCTGTCCAAAAAACAAACAAACATTGGAGCAAAACTACAGTTTTCCAGTGAATATAAAGGCAAAGAGCAAACCTTTTTGTAATAATGCACTGTGGATAGATGAATCAAAGATAAAGTTGTAACAGTAATGCAGACCAAACACAGCTTTTCACACCAACTGTGAGGCACAGTGGTGGAAATATTATGGAGCAGTAGCTCCGCTGCCTTAGAGACTGGACAACCTACAGTCACTGAATCAACTATGAACTCTGCATCATATCAAAAAACACTTGAAAATAATGTGAGTTCATCTCAAAGTGGACCTTTCAGCAGGATGAAGACGAGAGGCAATGGAGGGTTACAGAGTGGCCCAGTCAAAGCTTAGATCAGAATCCCACTGAAATGTTGTTGGGAGATCTGAAACTGGCATAACTTGCAAGAAAACCCTCAAACATCTTACAAGTGAAGTGAAGTGCCTGGAAGAGTAGTCGAAAGTTTCATCATATCGATACCAGAGATTCGTGGACAACTATCTGAAAACTATTATTTAGGGGCGGATCTACTGGGGTGGCATAGGGTGGCAACTGCCACCCCTAGAATATGTCTTGCCACCCCGGCTGCCACCCCAGTTCTGAATGATCTAATTCAAACCCCCTGAAGGGGGCTGCTCTTAGACCTCACTCATGGGGATGACAGCTGGACTTCGGTGTGACAGTAAGACACTAGTTAGACTGGGTTAGACTACATGCTAATATAACTGTTCACTATGTATTAAATGCTAATAGTGTCTAAATTCACATAAAGTGTTTACATCTTGCTTGTTTAATGCTGGTTTTTATAATTTTGGTGTCAAGGTCATAATAACACCAACATTGATGTGTTTCATCATAGTACAGTCATATCATTTAGTTTACAGCTGACAAAATGTTTACGTTAAGTATCTCTTTAAAGGTTTAAATTGTACAGATCAGATTGTATCATAGTTAATAATGAAAATTATCAAAGGAAAAAACAGAGTTCAGTCAGTGTGATTCTTGTAGGAGACAGTAAAGAATGAAGAGGAAGGGAACCACCAGCCTAAAAGAAGAGAGGAGGAAGAACATCCCAGAGAGGAGATGGAGGAGGAAGAGTTCAGAGAGAGAGAAAGAAATGAAGGCATGCAGAGCTCAGACAGAGAAAGGTAAATCAGAGACTATCTCTGGTCCAGCTGCTCCACATGCTATGAATATTGCTTTAGTATAATATATCTGAGTAAGAGGTACACCTGTCGCAATAATTAGCTTTTTGGACAAATTATTATCTTTATCTTATTCAATTTATCCATTCAAAAACACTTAGAAATGTCCTTATTTTTGAAAGAAAGCAGCTTTTTTTCCAATGAAGATAACATGAAATGAATGATAAATCCAGTGTAGACATTGTTAATGTGGTAAATGACTATTGTAGCTGGAAACAGATGATTTTTAATGGAATATCTCCATAGGGGTACAGAGGAACATTTCCAGCAACCATCACTCCTGTGTTCTAATGCTACATTGTGTTAGCTAAAGGTGTTGAAAGGCTAATTGATGATTAGAAAACCATTGTGCAGTTATGTTAGCACATGGATAAAAGTGGGAGTTTTCATGGAAAACATGAAATTGTCTGGGTGGCCTCAAACTTTTGAACGGTAGTGTATAAATATATATTTTTACAATGATGAACTGCACGTGTGAAAAGAAACTCAACTGTAAGCTCATAGGCTATATAGTAAACATCTCTATATAATCAAATACTCATATGTTTACTCATTTCAGACAGACAAAATCATGATGTTATTCCAGGTTAAAGCTGACCACTGCTTTCAGTATGTGATGTGTATCAAAAATGGAGACCTCATTTCTTTTTAAGAAACATGTTTCCAGTAGAGTTTCTAATAAAAGTCAATGGAAAAACAGTTGTACTGTTCACTGTCATACTATAAATAAGAGACAGATGCTGGAGGGAAAAGAAACACAGAAGATTAAAATTGACCAATAACCAAGTTTTTAAGTTTTTTAAGCTCATAAGAGACATAGCTTTTCTATGACACCCTATGGTCAGTGTCTGCAAATAAAGATCCTGTGATGTTATGAAGCCCCTTAATCTGCAGGCACTCTATATAACTGGGTAACATTTACGTTATACTGCTGACATTTAAAATGCCTGCATACATAGAGATTTTTCTTAATAGGATCATATTCTCAGTGTCACTGTTTTATTATCTGCAGAGGCAGCACATTCTAGGACTTTTCTTTTGTTTAATATCCACAGGACAACCAAACTTAACTTTCAAATATTATAGGCCTTCAGCTGTAGAGTCACAAACCCCAGGTCTCAGTGGTCAACACTGATATCATATGACTTTATTAAATGAGGTGAGAGCTTGACTGGCCTTTAGCCTTTCACTCAGAGCAGTGGACTCATTTTGCTCATGGCTGTGATGTGGATTGTTCCTCTTATTATAAGGTTATCACTGCTCAGTTCTGCATCCTATTCTTCTAATATTCATACTATGACTGTTGACATTGTGACTCACCCCTTCGTGCTGAGGAAGGGAGGAGGGCGAGGAAAGGAGGATTATTTGACTTGCTTATAGAAATAGACATATTTACGCTGCAAGGAGAAAGATTACATGCAAAACCAGGCCAAATGTTTTCAAGCATTCAGGTCTGCTTTTTCATTTAAACTGGTGCTAAGCAGTCACTGAAGCAGCTCCTGTAGGAAACAAAATCTTGTTATTTTTTAAAGGTTTTACAGCTCCGTTAAGGAGCCAATTTTCTCATCAAATCATTGTTTGTATATTTGATGTAAAAGTGGCTTCTTTGTATTTCTCAAATGATTATTATTGGAAAAAAGACTCTTTTACTTCAGTCCTTACGAATGCTTTGAAATGATGTTAACCAATTTTGCTGTCTGACTGCATGTTAGATGATTTTTAAAAGACAAAGTGTGGACTGATGCCATTCATTTGGATTCTGGGACAACAAGAGGCAGTTGCTTTTCTTAGCTGTCAGAAACGTTAAAATGCACATATTTTGCATCAGAATTGAAGTGAAACCCAGTAGGTCGTGGATTTCAGAGGACTCCAAAGATGCTTTTGAAACTCTAAAATATGCAGATGAGCAATAAAAATGCAACATTATCTGTCTGAGTAATTAGTCTTGTGCCACCACACATGACCACTACAGCTCCAGTACACCATAGCACTGATTCTACATGTCTCTAAAACAGTTTGAACATCATTCTTACTTTACTTCAATCCAAAATCATTATTAGATATTATATTGTGATGACATCTGGTGACAGTGAAGGCCACATCATATGAGTCATGTTTCATCATTTAGTGACCCTGTGTACCCTATGGATGAGGTCACTGTCATCCTGGAAGTGACCACTTCCTTCAGGATGGAAATATTTCCTCATAGGATAAAGGTGATCATTTAGAACAACTTAACACTGCAGCTATTCTTCATTCCAATTAGACAATTATTATTATAAGAGTGTGTACAAGGAGTTACATTGCAATTTCCCTTGGGATTAATAAAGCATCTATCTATCTATCTATCTATCTATCTATCTATCTATCTATCTATCTATCTATCTATCTATCTATCTATCTATCTATCTATCTATCTATCTATCTATCTATCTATCTATCTCCATTAGCTAGACAGACAGACAGACAGACAGACAGATTGATGTTTCATATGGAACAGAACAGAACAATACAAGGAAAGGAAGAGCAAAGAGAATCTGATAAGGACTGAGATGGAAAAGATCGAGGCAGTGAAAAACTAAGCTGTCAGGTTGGCTCTGAAGGGAGCAAAATGATGAGGCAAGTTTGTGAGATGAAGAAGGAAGGGCTGGTAGTAAACTAATGGAGATGAACATGCAGAGGTCAGAGATGGGGAGAGAAGACAGAGCTAGAGAGAGAGGGATGTGGGAGGGAGAGAAAAATAAAAGGAAGCAGGAACAGGGCAGATTAAGTGGCAGAATGAAGCACGGAAAACAAAAAGGTGGATGAATATGAGAGAATCAAAAAGAGGAAAGGAAGACAACAAACATGAGCACATCGGGGTGTGAAAGTAATAATTCCAGAGTGAAAGAAGGAGAGAGAGTGACTAAAAGAAGACAGATGGAATGAGAGAAAAAGAGAAGGAAAGAAGGAGGTAGAGGCAGACAATATAAAGAAAAAGAGTTTTATGATCCGCAAAAATAGCAAGAAAATGAAAATTGAAAAGCACTGGACAGACTAAAAGACAATTGTACCTCATTCAAGCAGAATTAAATGCAGGAAAGCAGTAAATAATTGAAATGTCAGAACTGACATATTGTTATGTTAAAAAATAATACCAAACTAGCTGAAGCCAAAGTCTACTACTGCTAATATAAAATCAGTCATGAGTCAGGTTCTTTGCTTCCTTTTGTCTCAGTGCTGATGGAATATATTTCAAAGAATACCCACTAAATTTACAAAATTCTATCACATTCATTTTATGTTGGTCAGAAAGTACCCTTTAAAGCTTAAGCAAATCAACTCAATCCCAAGAATGACTCTGTAGGTGACAACTCTCAGATCGCCAACACTGAATGGAAAATGTTGGAGAATGAAACTGCTGAAGTGGCATCTGAAATGTACACTTTTCCTCTGCAGTCCACAAAAGTAAATTTGTCAGTTAATGCTGATGGAAATGTCATTAGAGCGGCATTACATTTCCATTAAATGTCTTTAATCATATTTTACTGTCTGAATCCTGACCTTGTACATGTTTCGACTATAGAAAGTGCTTTCAAAAATCTTTTAATGCATTTATATTCTCTTTCTGATCATTTTTCCCCATGAAACTAACCCTTTGCTGTCTAAAAATGGCTGAGATGTAACACCACACCATTGCTTTCTTTAGAATATGCAGATCTATGAAGTCAACATCTCTCTGTTTGCTGCAGCTCGAGCAAGCCAGCTCACATACGACTCTGCTTGTGTAAAACTACTCTACGCTACACAGTGACGAGTTGTAGTATTATGTAATATTTCAGTCATAGATATTCAAACTAGAAACCAATTTTGAAGAAAAATAATGATACAGAAAGCTCCACCCTGCAAGTTGACAGGAGGGGGAGGAGGGGTCTTTAACTTACTGAATATATAGGCACTAAAATCACGTCATCTATCGGAGAAAACACCGCCCACGCTCACGCTCACGCTCACGCTCACACTGTAAACATGTACTTTATGTCCTCAGTGTGTCATCTCCTCCAGCAGAAAACACAGCAACGCTTCATTCAGATAAATAAGGGAGGACAGGTGGGAGGAGAGAGAGAGGAGAAAATAGAGTTGAAAGGTTTCGCCCTAAGAGAAGATCTGACAGCTTCTGTGGACAAACTGATTTACGCACAGACACAAATACATAGACACAAAACAAACACAGTCTCCCATCAACAAATCCATCACCCATCGGAACATTAGACATCATCACCCACTTCCTGCTTCCATCAGAATGTTGATTTTACCTCTCTAGCGGTGGAACAAACTGTCAGATGGACTTATTTTCATCCCTACTGATATTTAAGCAACATCCCATGGCTTTTAAAATTGAGATTCCTGTTGTGTATGTGACAGGCTCTGTCCCCTGACTTCTCTCATTGCTGTCGTTTTGATGGTTTTGTTGATCGGTGATGATGAAAAGTCAATCTGGGTATTTTTAGCCACTCCAGTGGTGTGTCTCTGGGAAAGGCAATGTTGCTCAGTTTGTCCTTTGCTTTAGTTTAGACTCAATTGACATAATTAGGACAATTATGTTCCCAATAAGATGAAGTGCAAAAGGTCAAAATTTTAATGTATTCAATTCCTGCAAAAATAAATGATATTGCAATCAGCCTTTTGTATTTAGAGCTAATTAGTGGATGTTAGTATGCTAAAATGCAAAGGTGTTGTTTACAATGTGAATGCTCTCCCCTCCACATTTCACGTGGCTGATTGTCACTTTTCATCACTTTTTAAAAGCATAATTATAAAAAAAATAAAAATAGCAAACACCAAGAAATGTTAACTTCCATATGAGAGCCCATTGAGCAAGGTTTATCTGTACATGAGAAAGACACAAAGCAATGTAAACAAAACAAATGTGCATTATCCACACAGCAAAACACTGGGCTCAGCTGTACCTACATGTCTCCTTGATGGCAAAAGTGTTCTCCCAGTTACAGTTTGGAGCCAAACAGATACTGAATGTCCAGGTCTTTCCATCAGTGGAGTTTTTCTTCCCTCATGGCACGAACATGTTCCAAGATGATGATGCCAGGATTCATGGGGTCACATTGAGAATGAGTGGATCAGGGAGCATGAGATGGATTGTCCTCCACAGAGTCCAGACCTCAGCCCACTGAGGATCTTTGGGATGTTCTGGAGAAGACTTTGTGCAGTGGTCTGACTCTCCTATCATCAATATAAGATACTGTTCGAAAATGAATGCAACTCTGGACAGAAATAAATGCTGTGACATTGCAGAAGCTTATTGAAACGATGCCACGGCGAATGTGTGTCGTTCTCAGAGCCTAAGGCCTGTCCAATGAAATATTAGTATTATTTTATTTGGATGGACTGTGGATATTATGCTGTAAAAATCTGCATATAGGCAAACATGCACAGAGGTCACTCATATGTTTGTGTGTCTGTTTTAGTAAGTAGTACACTTACATTTGTTTTTATCTCTATTTTGGACCCACACCACAGTAGGCATTAAATCAACCAATCACCTGACATGACATGTGTTCACACTGGCTCCTCTGTGAGCTACAGTTACCCATAACACCTCTTCACATTTACATGGATCTCCTGAGAAGCATAAATGTTTCCTCACACACACAATCTGGCCTGCGCATCACACACATGCTCAGAAAAAAGAATTTCACTTTCATTCACACAGTTTCCCTCAGAGTTTTTCTCTTCCTGTATTTTAAGAACTCCTGTACAGGCACAAATCTAAATAAAGGGTGTTAGTTTGTCAGGATAATAAGAAGTTAATTGGTAAGTTGATTCATTGACTCTTAGGGCAGATCAAACGTGCTGCTGCTGAGTCTCTGCTATAACCAAACACCAGTTAGGCCTCGTCTGACCCAGAGAGAGAGAAAGGGGTGGATGGTGACAGTTATAGGCGTGGACCAGAAGAGGGTGTGAGGGCAGAGGTAAAGAAGAAGAGGGAGAACATGTTCACAAGAATGGCTTTAGCTTGTGCTTTAACCGACGCAAATGCAGGAATTTCATTTCTGTTTCCCAACCTTAAAAAAAAAAAAAAAAAAAAGTGTTTGTGTGTCTCGTCTCGTTTCACAAACTGAAAATGATGCATTATCCACGATTTGCTTGAGCTGAGGGAAAATGTTTTATTTAAAGTCTCTTTCATTAACCATCATCATTTTTGTTACATACTAGTAAATGCTGTGGTAATGAAATAAGTAATGAAATTTAACATTCAGACCTAATTAAACCATTTTCATTTTTGATTACTGCATCTATCAAATGAGACATTTGAGGCCCTGGATTTGATCCATTCATGGGCTGTAATGGCCTGTGCCAAAATCAAACATTTTCATATTCAGCATTGGTTTAAATTGCACTAAGAAGAATTTCAATCATCTTTATTATCACATTCATTGCAAACATAGTCCTTTTATTTCAGCCTTAGTGCTGGTTACCATGACTATAACAGCAGTACATCTGTACAGCAGCTTGACTAGGAAACTGCATTTTGCTTCAGTCATGCCAAAAATCTGACTGAAACATATGGAGCATACAGATGGAAAGACCAGTGGATTATGCTGCCAGATTGGTTTAAGAAGTTTCATTTTTCATGTTTAAATGTTTTAAAAACACATTGTAAATGGCATGGAGTCCAGCTGATCAGGACTAAGGCTCATACTGACAACCAAGACAAAAAATAATATTTTCAATCCAAATTCAGGAAAAGCTTTTCTGAAAACATTAATCTTTTTGCCAGTGGCAGCCTATGAAGCTAAGACAGATGTGGTTTTGAGGCATTTGGGCAAGAAAAACCTTGTCCCACTGGATTTGCTAGTGTTTAGCACCAAATTCAAAACATCCCATGAGTTGTTTCTTAGCAAAAACTTCATTTTCTAGCAGTGAGACCTGTGGAAACTTCTAGCTTATCCAAGTTTCAAAACATGCATTCAGATTTTTTTTTTTTGTCAGCACAAATGTTTAAAAAGACATTCAGTATGTGTTATTTTCCCAGTCTCTTATGGCTTTTATTCCCAAAGCTATTTTATATTCTCAACCAGGGCATCTAAAATGTCAGTGGAAAACAAAATAAACTTACACTCCAAATCCTGCAGAAGCATAAATTCTGCCTTTTCTTTCACACATACACCACAGCGAGAAAGCACTATTCAACCACCTTCAAGTTTAGACTAAACACAAGAATATCTGTTTCGGTGATATATAGCATCTACACAGTGACTATAAATACAGAAAGACTGAAGTTTAGGAGAAAGAGAGTGAAGTTTTTAGGCTGGCTGGGCAGACTGTGGAACTGAATGCATGATGTACTGTATTCATTCTATACCTTGAAAGAATATTTTAAAAAATCCAGCTGTTGTCCTCTGCTTTTTGACATGATTTTAAGAAAGCATGTTAGAAGAAAATTGAGTGTTCACATGATCATATATCTCTGTGCTAAGTTTCAGTAGTTTTCTACTTGCCTGTACACTCGCAAGAATGTATGTTGTAACCACATTGCCACACATGCAGCTTACAGTCACAACACACATACACCTCACCTGCTAAACATTCTCATTCTCACGAGAAAATTCTTCTTCTCACACCACACATATGTTTTGTCTCAGAGCGTGGGACCGCCCCACTCTCTGCTGTTCTGTAACCTATGCTTTATTATAAATAAAGGGATAAGGAACTGCTCGGCGCGTCTCTGCCTCAGAACGTGAGCTGAGCAGGGTGCCCTTGTACAAGAAATCTCTTTGTCTGTGTTTGATCTGTTTCTCTCCTCTCAGTTCTGTGATCCAGGTTGGAGTCAGCCCGCTGGAGGCGGTAATCCTCTGACATAATTCTTGGTCCTTCGAGCCGGATTCGAACCAGCGACCTAAGGATCACTAGAATGAGAGTGAGTATCCACACGCAAAGAGAGTGAATGGGTTTCGAGCTTTAACCGTAGCTAAAGTTCTGGGTTTATGAATTTTAACCATAGCTAAAATTCTGGGTTTCGAGCTTTAACCGTAGCTAAAGTTCTGGGTTTATGAATTTTAACCGTAGCTAAAATTCTGGGTTTCGAGCTTTAACCGTAGCTAAAGTTCTGGGTTTATGAATTTTAACCGTAGCTAAAATTCTGGGTTTCGAGCTTTAACCGTAGCTAAAGTTCTGGGTTTATGAATTTTAACCGTAGCTAAAATTCTGGGTTTCGAGCTTTAACCGTAGCTAAAGTTCTGGGTTTATGAATTTTAACCGTAGCTAAAATTCTGGGTTTCGAGCTTTAACCGTAGCTAAAGTTCTGGGTTTATGAATTTTAACCGTAGCTAAAATTCTGGGTTTCGAGCTTTAACCGTAGCTAAAGTTCTGGGTTTATGAATTTTAACCGTAGCTAAAATTCTGGGTTTCGAGCTTTAACCGTAGCTAAAGTTCTGGGTTTATGAATTTTAACCGTAGCTAAAATTCTGGGTTTCGAGCTTTAACCGTAGCTAAAGTTCTGGGTTTATGAATTTTAACCGTAGCTAAAATTCTGGGTTTCGAGCTTTAACCGTAGCTAAAGTTCTGGGTTTATGAATTTTAACCGTAGCTAAAATTCTGGGTTTCGAGCTTTAACCGTAGCTAAAGTTCTGGGTTTATGAATTTTAACCGTAGCTAAAATTCTGGGTTTCGAGCTTTAACCGTAGCTAAAGTTCTGGGTTTATGAATTTTAACCGTAGCTAAAATTCTGGGTTTCGAGCTTTAACCGTAGCTAAAGTTCTGGGTTTATGAATTTTAACCGTAGCTAAAATTCTGGGTTTCGAGCTTTAACCATAGCTAAAGTTCTGGGTTTATGAATTTTAACCGTAGCTAAAATTCTGGGTTTCGAGCTTTAACCGTAGCTAAAGTTCTGGGTTTATGAATTTTAACCGTAGCTAAAATTCCGTGCACAAGAGGGATTTCGAAAGGATCCCTGGAAAAGTCAGTAAGTTACTTTTCCTGTGAAGTAGGATTACTTCACGTAGGTACCTACACCGAGGTAAACCCACTGGAGGTGGTAAATCCTCGTTAAGGGAGAGAAAGAAAGTGGTATTAGGTGTGAATGTGAATTTCTGTGTTTGAGATACGCTAGTTAAAAAACTCTAGAGAGTTTGCGATCTCAATTTTTTGTTTTATCCAATTAGGATTACGTACAAACGGTGTTTTGAGTAAGCTCTACCCGCAGTAAATTAGTTACTGTAGAAGCTTGGTGGAGGAACTTCACTCAATTTCACCTCATGTTTGTGACATCCTAAAAGGAACCATCATAGTGGAAAATCAATGAGCTTAGTCATTGTACATTTTGTATCAGATCACGAAAAAACTGATTATTTTTGGACTCCCCCGTTCTAGTCTGAAACATTACTATTGCAAATAGGAATTATCTATTCGACCGGGCGAATATTTGTAGACAGAAATAGACAGAGACAGAGCGGAAGAAATAATGTTTAAATTACAGTGCACTAAAAAACAGGAGCCAATATGGGCAATAAATCATCCAGGAGCAGGGCAGATAAGCATAAGATGGATGACAAAACATAACTTTACAGGTAAACTAGACACGAAAGAAGTTCTAGGTCTCCAAGTCAATTAAAAAAAAAAAAAAGAAAAATGAAATTTCTCAAACAGAAGGCAAAAGAGAAGGCCAGAAGAGAAAGAGAATATGAAGCAAGTGACAAATGGTTAGAAGAATGTCTGCGAAGGGGTAAACAGAGACAGGAAAAGAAAACAAGGAAAAGGCAATAAAAATCGCAGCAGCTCTAGTGAAAACAGATGAAGAAACAGCCGTGAATAGGCAGAGAGCACAAACCAGAGTAGAAGAAAATGAAGCTGCAGATAAACAGGAGCCAAGGTCAAGTCCAAGCAGAGGAGTAAAACAAGACGAGACAGAGAAAAACAGAGGGAGCTGACGGAGCGAGCTAGAACTCGTGCACAGGAGCGAGAGAGAAAAGGAAAAAGAAAAATAAAGAAACTCAAAGAACCTAACCTATATCCACACAATGACTTAGAACAAACGGTACGCCGTTTCAGACCAGGACATGACATTGACAAGGATATAGAGGACTGCGATGACTGCGGACCGACTCCCACTAAATCGACACTATGTCCACTCATAGAAGTTGCAAACCCGAGGTTTGGCCAACCTACGGGCGAGCAAGACGACCGTGGTGGACCCATTGTAGACGTAGAACCAACAATGCTGGTTTACAGACCTTGGAGTAATCATAACAGAAAGAAAGCCACATCGGGTATCCCACACCCAAAAGATGGTCTGAACGAATTTATCAATGGCATGCAAGGACTTAGAGTGAGCTACAGATTAAATGGTACAGAACTACAACAGTGTTTACAGGACGTTCTGACCTCAGACTGGGGGAGAGTACGGGGAGACTATACAGGACTGGACACTAGAGGAAGCCCTCTAACATATGACAGCCCAGATATGCTCAGACAAATAGCTGACCTTTTAGACAGGGTTCGCCTCGAGTGGCCAGTGAGGGTGGATTATGCGGCCATAGGAGAAACCAAGCAAAAGAAGGAGAATTGGCAGCAGAATATAGACACAGGTTGGAAAGAGTGTTTAGAGCCAATTCAGGCATCCAGCAGGATGAAGCCGAGGAGTCTCCTTATCAACAGCAATTAAAAATGCATTTCTTAAAGGGATTACTCCCACCATTAAGATACCATGTGGAAAAACACTGGGTAGACCAAAACACAGGCTCAGTAACACAGGCTGTTAACCAAGCTACTCATGCTGAAGGGGTACAGAAAAGAAAACAAACCCAAAGTTCAGTTTATGTAACTGAAAACCTTGTAGCCTACAGCCACAGACAGAACTATCCTAGGAGAAGAGGTAGAGGCCGTGGTAGAGGCCATTTGCGTGGACATTATCAGACACGCACAGAAGACTCAGATCAACAACAGAAAGATCGTGAGCAAAAATTGTGCTATATCTGTCACAAGCCAGGACACATCGCGAGAGAGTGCAGACACAAACCCACACAAGTATGACTAGTGGCTGATGATGACAGAAAACAGGTAGTAACACCTGTTTCAGATAGGGAACAAGAAGTGCAGCTTGTGCAAAATGCAGCTACACTTGAAAATAAGAAAACACAGCCCAGCTCAGCTGCACAAACAAGCTCACACACACAAGGTCACATACAGAAAGAGCGAGAACAGAGTGATACTGACACCCAGCTTGATATTTTCAGTATGGTTAAAGCAGCGCATGATAAGGACTCACCCACTAAACCAATTTTGATAAATGGCAAAGTTTTTAACTGCTTATGTGACACAGGAGCATGTACTACAGTTCTTAGAGACACTTTTCCTGTGATGAGACTCTCCAACAATGTAGTTTGGGTAAAATCTGCATCAGGACATGTGACTCCTCTTAGAACCACACATCCTGCCACCATTTTAGATCCAGACTGCAACAACAGCGCCAAAATGTCAGTATTAGTGGATTCATCTTGTCCAGTAAACCTATTAGGACGAGATGCCATGGTTAAACTGAATATTGGAGTTATCCCCGACAAAGATGGTAAAATGACTGCAGTTACACTACAAACTGCATGTCTGGTGGAAGGAGCAGGTGTTCCACATTTCTTTTGGAGTTTAGACCTGGTGGATGAGCCTACATCTCGTCACCTACTAACTATGGCAAAAGACAAGTTGAAAGAAACTCCCCGGAGTCCAGATGTGGTTGATTCCATGGCACCCTCAGACCTGCATTGCACATTGCGATATAAAAAGGATCCTGGACCAGATGAACAATATGATAAGAGAGTGCATGCAGTAAAATGCCGCACTATCTGTCTCCAAGCTATGTATGTTCTGCCATCAGGCGATTCCTGTTGCTCAGTAATAATGGGACAGGAACTAAAATCAATAAGCAAAATCACACCTGCACATGTCTCGTTGACAAAAGCTAAGAGTCACCAGTGGTGGAACATGCCTTTTATGTTGGAGAAAGCCGAAAGAGATGACTATTCAAAACCTGATGATGATGGTTGGAGTACAGGCAAAAACACACAAATTAGGAAAAAGGTTTTGGGACTGTATGTAGGAGTCACGCCACAGACACACCTAGATGAAAAGAACTGACTATTAGAAAAACCACAGTTTGCACTGTCATTAGAACATATGCAATTATTAGATACGTTACCATCTGCATTATGGTCTACAAGCCCGACAGATGTTGGATTAATAAAAGATCAGGATCCTATAAAAGTGAAATTAGTCAAATCAGACAGACCAAAATTAAAACAATATCCACTGACTCAGGAAGCACAGGAGGGCATAGGACCAGTCATAGAGGACATGTTGAAAGCAGGAATACTGAGGAAAACAGACACACCCATTTGCAAGACTCCTATTTTTCCTGTAAAAAAGGCAAATGGAAGATGGAGAATGGTTCAGGACTTACGGGCAGTAAATGCCATAGTAGCACCTGAACCGGTGGAAGTCGCGAATCCACACACTCTTTTGAACAGCATAGACTCCCAAGACAAGTGGTTTAGTGTTGTGGACTTGTCTAACGCCTTTTTCTCTGTACCACTCGACAGAGAATCTCAAGATTTGTTCGCATTTCAATATGGTGGCCAAATGTACACCTACACCAGGCTTCCACAGGGCTTTACAAACAGCCCGACTCTGTATTCCCAAGCTCTACGTGCTTCTATGACTAAGTGTTCACCCTTAACGAATGGCCAGTATTTACTATATGTTGACGACATACTGATAACTGGACACACCAAACAGGATTGTGAGCTGAATACTTTGATAGTGTTAAGACACCTATATGCTGAGGGCCATAAGGTCACTAAGACAAAAATCCAACTCTGCCAAACTAAAGTAGTATATTTAGGCCATATCCTCTCCCAGAATGGCAAGGCTCTAGCTACTACTAGGAAGACAGCCATCTTAGACACTCCTAGACCTGAAACCAAACAGCAAATGATGTCATTCCTTGGTCTGTGTAACTACTGCAGGACATGGATTCCTGATTACACCAGGAATGCTCAGCCACTACAGAACCTGATACATGGGAAACAGATGGCCATGAAAGATAAAATACAGTGGACACCAGAAACAACAGACTGTTTTATAAGGTTAAAAGTGTTTTTACAATCTGACACAGTATTAGCTTTTCCAAATTATTCTATGCCATTTACTCTATTTGTTTCATCACATCAGGGATTCATGTCCGCTGTACTTACCCAACCTTTTGGTGCGAGACACCGACCTTTAGCTTTTTATTCTAAGAAACTAGATGTGGTGGCTTCTGGCTTACCTACCTGCGTGCAAGCATGCACAGCTATAGCTGAAGCTATAGAAGCTAGTTCTGATATTGTTTTGACACATTAGACATCAAAGTTGAACACAATGTTACTTTAGTCTTATTACAGACACCATTACCATTTATTAAAAACACAAGACTGCTAAGCCTCATTTCCATTCTGTTATCTAATCCTCAAATCTCCTACACTCAATGCAAAAAGGTTAATGTTGCGAGCATGCTTGCTACTCCATTAGATGGAACACATCATTGCTGTAAAACTGAGGTGGAGCATGAAACTGTGCCTCGTGATGACATTTTTAAAACACCACGGCCTCAACAACAGCACCTGTTTGTTGATGGCTCTGCACAGAAAGATGAAAAAGGAAGGAACCGTGTGGGCTACGCAGTAACCACAGAAACCACACTTATTGAGTCTGGTTCACTTCCTCCTTTTTTCTCAGCTCAAACAGCTGAATTACATGCTGTCACTCGAGCGTGTCAACTCTCCGAAGGGAAAGACATTTGCATTTGGACTGATAGTCAATATGTTTTGGACTCTGTGCATCATTTCTCACGTGTTTGGGCACGACGTGGCTTAACCACAGCGGCTGGGAAGCCACTCACTCACAGTAGAATGATGTTAACACTCTTAGAGGCAGTTTCACTACCCACCTCACTTTCTTTGTGTAAATATGCTGCTCATCAAAATGATGATTCCTCCATTAATAGAGGAAATAACAAAGCTGATCTAGCTGCAAAAGCTGCCGCTTTTATGACATAGCTCTTTTCCCATCTCTGAATTGTGAACTGTTGAAAGATGCTCAACTATCTGCTCCCATTTCTGAACAAAAAACCTGGCACAAAAGAGGGGAGACCACAAAAAATGACATTTTGCATATTGACAGTAAACCTATCCTTCCTAAATCATTGCATGCCACAGCAGCTTTGGTGAGCCATGGTGTTACCATGTCTCAACAGGAGGGATGGTAACAAAAAAAATTTTAAAATTTTGAAATTTCAGCTAAACAGCACATCGCAAAGTGTATGATTTCACACCATACATATGGATTTTATAGAATTAAGCGACTCCAGACACGGAAAATACGCATTAGTCATTGTATGTGCTTTGTACAAATGGGTTGAAATTTACCCATTAAAGAAAAATGATGCTCTAAGCATGGCTAAATGTCTAGCAGGACATTACATTCCAACATACAGCATACCACGAGTAATTAGATCAGATAATGGCACACACTTTGTGAATGAAACAGTGCAGCACCTAGCAGAAGCATTAGGAATGTCTCTAAAAAAACCACTGTGCATATCACCCACAAAGTGCAGGACTGGTGGAAAGAACAAATGGCACCATAAAACAAAGGCTAAGAAAAGCAGTAGAAGAAACAAAGAGACCATGGACAGATTGTTTATCCTTAGTAAAAATGTGGATGAGAATAACTAAAACAGAAAAAGGTTTAACCCCTTTTGAAATAGTGTATGGACGACCTTTTCCCATGCCAGCTTTTAACTCTGATTTAGTGAAATCAGAAAGAGAAAATAATCTAGCAGACTGGATGAGAGACTTGTTGAACACACCCAGGTGGGAGGGACCCTACCAAGTACTATTAACAACACCAACCGCAATCAAAATAGCAGAGAGACCATCCTGGATACATCTATCACATTGTAAACTAATAACAGAGGCAGTCAAAGAGATACATAGTGACCAAGACTAGAGTTTCCTATAGGGCAGTCTACTGGACAGTATGCAGGACTAGCCTGATGCGTCTGGGGACACAGACTGACAAGTCTGGCACTATAGGCTAGTGAAGAAACCAACGCGGATGCCTCCTCAGGCCAAAACCGCCCTATGTATTCTCTGCAGGTGACTGACCCATTAACTCTGAATGGTACCCAAGTGTACGGTCCATCTGATGATGGAGGCCTATGGCAGGCCTTGCCACCACACTGGAGTGGAATCTGCACTCTTGTGTATCTCACACCTACAATTCAGGTATATAATGAATTAAAGTATAGCACTCATCACTATCCTCATTATAGACCAAAGCGTGATGTTGGTTTAACCTCAGAAGGAACTAAATTCTTAGGAGGATCGTTGCCATGGTGGGGAACCATTAATAATGCTTATAACATTGACAAATTACATGTACAATTGGAAAATCTAACTTCTGTTGTGTCAGACGGTTTTGCTGCACTCACTCCATGGGTTGCAGCTGTACGTGCCACTCTAATACAACACCGCATGGCACTGGACATCCTCTTAGCCTCACAGGGAGGCCTCTGCCACGTTATAGGTGATCAGTGCTGCACATACATACCTGACATTGCTGGTAACATTTCCAACACAGTAAATCATCTTAATGACCTACTAGCAGAAATGAAAAAGGATGACGTTGACCTCGCAGAAGGATGGAGTTTTTGGGATTGGTTATCATGGGGAGACTGGAGAGGGAAAATTCTCTCTTTAGTAATGCCTTTAATTGTAATTCTCGTTTTACTCTGCATTTTTACTACTTGTGTAATCCCATGCATCAAATCTTGTATTACTCGCCTTATTGCTGTACAAATGCATATTCTGTTTTCTCAATATCAACATCTGCCTCGGGATGACACCAATAACGCACCTGGAGGTGCAGACTCGTCAACGGATTCTGGTACCGAGGCAGAAGATTCTGTGTAAATACTCTAGTGACTAGGCCAATGACAATGTAGCAGAAAACTATTTTAGAGTTGTTACATTTTGATAACTTCCTATGTCATTACTTCTCTCTGTCTCTTATCCTATTTTATCTTGTTTACCTTATCATGTTATTTTGTGTTCTTTAATATTGAATTAATGCATATAATCATGATGACCAACAGGAGGGAATGTTAGAAGAAAATTGAGTGTTCACATGATCATATATCTCTGTGCTAAGTTTCAGTAGTTTTCTACTTGCCTGTACACTCGCAAGAATGTATGTTGTAACCACATTGCCACACATGCAGCTTACAGTCACAACACACATACACCTCACCTGCTAAACATTCTCATTCTCACGAGAAAATTCTTCTTCTCACACCACACATATGTTTTGTCTCAGAGCGTGGGACCGCCCCACTCTCTGCTGTTCTGTAACCTATGCTTTATTATAAATAAAGGGATAAGGAACTGCTCGGCGCGTCTCTGCCTCAGAACGTGAGCTGAGCAGGGTGCCCTTGTACAAGAAATCTCTTTGTCTGTGTTTGATCTGTTTCTCTCCTCTCAGTTCTGTGATCCAGGTTGGAGTCAGCCCGCTGGAGGCGGTAATCCTCTGACAAAGCAAATCAATTGTTCTAACTTTATTGCCATTATTTTATTTGCAGCTCAAAATATGCGTTTCATAGGCTCCTTAGTCAAAACAAAACATGCAAATCCCTGCAGAGTGAGATGATAATATGATGAATATGCCATTGCTAAGCCAGGCCAGCTTTATTTTGTGTAAGTAAATTTAGCTATAGGCCTTATTTAAATAAAATAAATAAATAAATAAATAAGCTACCGGGATGTTTGTCTTCAGAGTTACATCAAACAAAGTAATTTAGTTAAAGAATCTATATTATGCATATTAAATGAGTTTGTTTACATGCTTTAGTATAAACTAACACATTATTTTTCTCATACTGTACATTTCCCCTCCTCTATCTGAAATGCTCTGCTGCAGCCCTGGTCTCTTTAGGTTGTCCTAATGAAGGTAAGGCAAGGTCGCTACATACTGTAACCCCTGTACCCCTGTACTAAATGCAACAGCATACAATAATATGTTAAGAATAGTGTGCTTGAAATTTGCTTGACAACTCCTTCATGTTTCAACATGAAAATACCCCCTAACGAAAAACATAGTAGATAAAGTTCCTCTGGAGAAGAACTTAACCTCAAACCAGCTGTTAAAAGTAAGTACGGCTACAGGATAGATTTCAGGAGTCAAGCCGTTCAGCATTTTAGTGTTTTTATTGCCCATGCAAGAAGCTTCAGGGAGAAACTACTTAGGAATCACAGTGTCAACTAAACCTCTTCAAAGCAAACTGTACAACTGTAGCTCTAACTGAACTGAAAAACACAATCAGAAAAAGGGGTTCCAGCAAAAATGGTAGCTACTCCCTACAACACTTACAGGCAAGACTTCAAGACGACAAAAGACCAGTGGCTGAGTTCAATTTTACAGCCTTCACCAACAACACAAACTACAATTTTAGGTGCAAGCAGGTGGCAAGAAATGGTCAAGAGACCTTGAAGTGCAGGTCCTCCTAGTTTAAACAACTCCTGGATGGTAATTGGTTGCAAGCTTATCCAGCCAATAGCATGAAGGAGGCGGTAGGAACTACAGGTGATTTAAGCTTCACGTTAAATTGGAGAGTTAACTGAAAGTTTATCAGCCAACATCAGTGGTCAAATCCCTGCAGTCAGGATCTAAAATCTGGTCTCTTAAGGTAGCAGATTGATGTATATGCTGCTAAAATGAAATGTTTCATATCCTCTGCTAATATAAAGATCCATAAAAGATTGGACACAGTGTGTAGGACGAGTGAACCACTTGTCTTTGTGTTACAAAATCTGATGGGACTATTTTAAAAAGTTGAACTTGAACCCAACTGACGGTCAGTAACATCTGAGCCCCTGAATTCAGGAGGATTCTCATCCAAGCAGTCCACCACACAAGTGGCTCCATGAACACACTTGACTCTATGAACACCCTCGTTGTTAAGAGATGAGATGAGGGCACAGTTGGGCAGAGTGGGAGACAGAGGAGAGGTAATTGCAGCTAAAGTGGAGTCAGGATGAGGAAGAGTTGTAGAGTGTGGGGTGAAGATAATAAAAGGAGAGATAAGAGGAAACGAGTAGAGAGGACAGGAGTGAAAGATGGGAGGACGTACTCCAAACTGATTTCCCCTGATTGGTATTACTCTCGATGTTTCACCCTCTCTCTCTGCATGGAAAGTCTACTTTTAGAGAAAAAAGAACAGACTTTGCACAACAAAGAGATAACAAATCAGCAGGAAATTCTGCTGGGTCTGCAATTAGTGTTTGGGTCAAAGTTCTGATTAATCCTTGCTCTGTGATTGTGTACGTCTTTTTAAGTGTGTGGGTGTGCACACATTGTATGTGTATGTGTGGCATTTGTGTGTAGAATTGATCGCACAGCCAGGTCAATGGCTGTACTAATAAGTAATGAGCTTATAGGTGTGTGTGAGCAGCAGATTAAAGTGTGTATGTTTGTGTATGTGTCTGAGTCAACCTTAAGTGGTTTGTGGGTACTTACACAGCCCTGCCATAGTGCTGAAGCATGCAAAAGCACACAAAAACACGCACAACATTTACACTGCAGTCAAAAATCCATAGACTCCTAAAGAATAACCTACACGTGACTGTTCAACACCGCATTTCAGCTCCATGATCATTCTTTTGTGGCTCTAACAGCCTGAACTCTGCAAATTTTGGAAACTAGCTGCAGTGATTTGCTCTCTTTCAGGGTGCTGATGTGAGACAATAAGACCTGGCTGACAGCCAGAAAGTTCATCCCAGAGATGGGTGACAGATGGCTTTGAGGTCAAGGGGAGGTCAGTCAAGTTCTTCAACAGCAAACTTAAAAAAAATCACTCACTGTCTATATGAGGAGCTGCACTGTTGAAACAGGAGCCACACAGCTGGAAGCACACAGTACTCTACCACAACCAACCACAAAAAAACAGGCCTAACAGCATGTGGATATAAGTACAGCATACAGCATAGACATCAATAAAGATGACAATAATGGATAATTTTGTGAATTATATATGAACTTTGTCCATGAAATCCTTGGTGAGGATTTGGGGATGAAACTTCCCCCTGCAGTTCTTCCTTTGCCTCCTGTCACTCCAAGGACGAGCTCTGCATTTGTCCACATTGCTGGGTGGTTATTACCTGTCAGCTGCTGTCAATGAAAGCACTGAATCACGCTAAGGGTGAAGAAAAAGGGCAGCAGGTTGGCAACTGACCCTGCAGAGCCAGACAGCCACCTGTTCCAAAAACTGTCGTCTGGGAGACTGACTGACTGTCAGGACCTGAAAAACCCACCAGTAAGAACACATTGACACCTTTTCTGCTGTAATCAAGTGCGCTTTGCCATGGTAACCAGCATGATGCTCAAAAGTTAGGTAGGCTTATGGCTCTATTAGAAACTAAATGTTTTGTGCAGTGCTGCTAAAACCATTAACTGTATGTAAAATGGTGAAACGCCTCCCATGGTCTCATTAGAAAAGCAGACTTATGTCACAGACTGCATACCTCGGGTCCATTGATATAGTATATATAGGTATTTTTCACAGCACGCAGTGATCAAAATTCACTTATCTGAAACTTTACCCACTGTACCTGAGCAAGCTGCTGGCCAGAACTTAGCTCGATGCAGCGCTAAAAAGTCATTCTGCGGTGAGGCAATTGGAAATAATGGGTTGCAGAGCATAGTGGTGCCATTGTCACGTTCTGCCTGAAAGGTCTGCTGCACTGAACTGAACGAATATATGTTCAGATCTGTGGTGGAAGGCATATTCACATCTCTTTGTTAAATAAAAGCAAAATTACTACAATTACAAAGTAGTAAATCCAAGTTAACAGACCAATAAGTAATGTTATCAAATGACCATCTACAGTGGAAAGATAAGTCCTTTATTTCTCCCGACGCCAGGGGAAATTCACATTCACATATCACTGCACTTCTTATTTTTCTGCATTATTTCAGCATCTTCGGGATAGTTGTTCTGATTTTATTTTACTGTTTTAGTTTCATGTTCAGCATGCGTCTGTCTTCACTGAAAAAAAAAACTGATACTGTCTCAGCTTACCTGACCACTATCAGACAACACAATGAAAAAATTACCCTCTAGCTGTTGGAAAAATGATGTATTCAGCAGGTAAAGATTAAGATATTTCCCTCAGGAGCTATTGGACACCAAAACAGAGCTAAAAGGAAAGTGGATGGCAGGGAAAACTCATTAATGCAACCTTTGCTTTGTGTCTGCCGGTTCTATAAACAGGCAATTGCTTTCTAATGTGATGATTATACTATCTTTATATTACTTTTAAAGTTTTATGTCAAAGTATTTTTAACTGCTTCGCCATGGTTAAAGTAATCAGGTTAGTCAAGGTTTCAGTAAAAGTGGGCATCACACAGTGTAAAACTACTTAACTACAGAGAAAAGTCCTGCATTTCAATGATACCTGAAATAAAAGTCTGTACCGATCAGCCACAATATTAAAGTGACCGACAGGTGAAGGGAATAATATAGACCGTCTTGTCGCAATCCAACGCTTTGCTGTGCACTCTTGGGTCACGGTATTAATGTGGATGTTCGTCTGTCATGGACCACCCACCTAAACACTGCTGCAGATCAAGGTAATGGCACTTCCTGACAACAGTGGCCTTCCCAACCAGACAATTCATCTTGAACACTGCAAAAACTGCTCAGGAGCGACTCGAGGAACACAACCAAGAACCAAGGCACTGACCACACCTCCAGTTTCCCCAAAATCAAAATCTGATCAAGCGTCCACAAGATGTGCAAGAACAAACCTGATGCACAGGAAATGCTCCTGAGAGTTCTCATGTTCATGCCACATGTCAGAGCTGTAACTGGCTAATATTAGACAGGCGGTTTTAATCTTGTTGCTGATTTGTGTAGAAATATTCTAAGTGGAATATACTTGATTGTCAAAATACTCACTGGGAATTAGATCAATCTGTCTTTGCTCTGTTGAAATGCTGATGTGCAAGACAAAGCATGTGTTGTATGGGTGTTGGCATTGTTACATTAATGCACTTGATTATTTTCTGTAGCCAGTATCTACAGCATATTAATGAGGTATTTTATTCATAGAAGATAACCACAGTTACACCCTAAGTTATCTAAGGGGTAAGACACCCTTTACAAACCACAGTGTCCCTGCTGTAAGCCTGCCTGAGTCCCTTTGTTGTATTTTTATCTCCCTGATTTGATGTCCTCTCTCTACTACATATATTATCTAACAATAATATAACATAATGGATATATAATTAGCAATGTTTAATGGAATTTTAAAGAAGCATCCTGTTTATCAAAGTTCAGTGTTTCATGTCGGTCTCAATAAATGCATGCGTTTTGCCCTGGATGTGCAATGATGAATAAAAGTAAAACAGTAACGGGCAACGTGACAAGATGAGCCTTTATAGAGTAAATGCTTTAAAAGGAAATATAATACCTCTATACTGTGCATAAATTACTTCTTTTCATACCAATACCCGGACAAGTGAGAGAAAATGCAGCTTATTTCCTGAGATGGATTCTGAAATGGCACTTTTCATATTTGCCTGTTTTCAAGGTGGAGGCAGTTTTCAGAGAGCAATCCTGTGTGTGTGGTCACTGTGGTCGGATGGCCACATTATATGTCTCAGTGTCTGACTTTATAGCTGCTGATACAGCATAGTGAATGGGCAGGTATGCATTTCCCATAAAATGAGACAGACACGGTTCACTTTACCAGAGCCAGGGTGGCGATGTGTCTGTATATCTCATATAAACCAATGCTTGGCTTTTAATGGAAGAATAATCAACATGTAATAGAACCACACATTATCTTGCACACAGTCACACTTCCATCCTCAGCGCATTTACAGCTCTTCATAAAACTCTAACTGAACATAAAGAGGACAATCAATTGAAAATGGGCTCTTCTGAATAAAAATCTACTGCAAACATAGAATGTAATGTAAAGATCCTTTTGTGCAGAAATTGATAGGAGAAAGATTACATGGCATTGTACTATACAAATGCTTAGAGCGGTGATAGATAAAGCCATTGGAGTTGGAGTAAAACAGCAGAAAATGAAGGTAAAACTATGTCAAACAAATGTCTGTTAGTACTTATAGATGAGATGTGCTGATCCCTGTGTAATTTCCTTCAAATCAACCGAAACACAATTACTGCCTTGTGTTTCATTGCATTGCTTTCACCAACTGCAGTTTGTTGCATCAATAAGACCTGAACCTGGTGCTAATTTTGAGACTGAGCCACAGCCTGCAATCTACTGACACAACTGATTCTTTGAAGAATTCCCTCTGGGTCACTCAGGTCAATGTACTGAATTAAAGGCTATTTTTAAAGCATCTCCTTTTTCTTCTCCTAATAGGTTAATGACCCCCTAATGCCAAATAAATGACAGGTGATGGCAGTCAGTAATAGATCTCTTTTGTCTGGCTGCCCACTGTATAAATCAAGTCTCCTGGACTATTTTTCTTCACATCAGGTAGATAATAATGACAGTGTAAGGACACATGATTGGAGTTGACTGCGCTCCGTACACCTCTTACGGGTGTTGTTAGCTCTCTGAAGGGGGCTATTAAAGGACCAATTTGTGCCAGGCCAAGAAGAAAACACAGACATAGCAAAATACAGTCATTGCAAGTGGTTTATCTGGAGAGTGTGTAGACATTTAAGAGAAAGAACTGCAGTGTGTCAAAAGCACCTTCAATGTGTTTACAAAAGTAATCATGGTTCTCACTGCTGCTTGAGAACCAAACTGCAATCTTGTTTTGAATGTAGGTGCACAATATAAACTTTAGGGTAGCTAATCTGAATGACTATAGCTGGAAAATCTTGATGGCATGTAAGATGGCATCAATCAAGGTGTATTTTATGTGTAATAGGGAGACTGAAGTTTCAGTCTCATATGGGAGTACTCTTTCTGTATTAGTTTTTACATTTTGTTGCATTTTCAGTCACATTTTGCTTTTATTTATGATAAAAAAAAATACTCAAGGCACCAAAACCACTTGGTGAGGTTAAGGTAAATATCATGGTTTGGCCTAAAATACACTCTTGCAAATGCTGATCACAAAGCTCCTGTTGTTTTCTGAGGCTGCTAAAGTCCTGCCACAAGAACATTCCCTAAAAAACATAAACCTCTCAGGACTTTACAATCTGTTCTGTCAAGCTAATAGCTTTCGCACTGTATACCAACATAGCAATTCCATTTTTTGGTGTCAGATTGGGTTGTGTTTAATATAGTGAATGCATGTTTATACATCAAATATTACAAAAGGCAAAAGCTGTAAAGCTGTTTTCTGTGCATTAGGCAATCACTGTTTATTGCTACTTTTTAAAAATCTTTTTTATATGGTATTCATTTGCAATTTACTGGATAGGAAATTATCATCATACAACACTTAAAGCTCTTCCGTCAGACAGGATTTTTTGATTTAGTCTGATAAGACCGCTGCATATCTGCTAGACAGTCCAAAGAAGAGGCAGACGCAATCATAAGTGAGCTGAGCTATGAAACTGTCAAATGGAAAAGTCTTCTGCTTGAACTCCTGAACTGTAGAAAAACATTGAGTTAGTGGTTTGATAGAATCTTCAAATAGAAATTGGCTCCATGAAGATCAAATTTTAGGTAGGAAAAGTACATGTGGAAGCGATACAAATAGGAATGGGTATTCAGGCTTTCTATTCGAACCCTAACAAGTCCTGATACCACACTGTTTCTAGCTCCTTGGCTTTTTCAGTTCAGTGAAGTCTCACACTGTGCAATTCTTTATTTTTTTTTTAAAAAAATAAGTGCTTTCTTGGGGTTTACTACCCATAGTCAAAACTGACATTTATGACAGCTCTTGCTACTACAAACCGAGTCTTGAATTAGTGTCTACCATTAAACAACAATTACTGCAGCTCCCATTAAAATTTACCAGCCAATATAATCCATGATAACTTGGTTTTGTTCATAACCCTGATATCCACCCTCTTCTGAAGTATTTTTCACACCTTTAAAGCTATAATCTCTTTATCCATCTACACAGTTTGGCTGCCTCTGTTCTGCTATGACAGACATGTCTGAACTCACTGTGGCTCTCCGGCTGCTCTGTGGCCTCGCTTCATCTGTCGTGATGTTTTACTGTTTTTGGCTGTTTTTTTTCCCCCCTTGTTTTGTCCAAATCCAAACTTCGAAGATGGATATAGATACTCCCCCTCGTGGCTCACCTATTCCCCATTACCGCCTGCTGATAAAGGTAGCATGGACATGGACCCACATGGGGCCTGTGTGGAACAGATGGACAAAAAAAAGAGAAAAGCTAAGAGCCCAAGTGGGGACCATGTGAACATGTCAGCCATGCAAAAACACTCTGGGTCACATTCAAAACAAGGTTATTATAGTTAACTGAAACTAAACTAAAAACTAAAACAAAAAAAGGCAGTTTTGTTTAGAAAAATAAAAATAAAAACTTGACACTAAAATAAACTGAAACAATATTGTGTATTTACATAACTAACTAGAATAAAATAAATAAATATATATATATATATGGAGGACATGCTAGTTTTAGTCATTGTCAGTGTGGTAAAATGTGCACCACAAACATGAGGAGGCATTGGTGCTCATGTTTATTCGGGTCCGAGCACCGAATGGTGTGAAGACCCTGTTGGAACCCTTAGGTTTCTTATTGTTTTTCTCCTGCCACAACAAGGGCATTTTTGAGGGTCTAAACATGCTCAAAAACTCAAGAAAGTTTGCACACACATCGGAACTTGCGAAAAATTTCAAGATTTTTTAGGAGTTGCACATGTGTGTGATAAAATGGCTCCATAGCGCCCCCTGCAAAACTTGTAAACTCTACTACGGGCAGCATGTTTCACCTACATCTACCAAATTTGGTAGGCATATGCAGCACATCAGGCTGAACAAAAAAGTCTGTGGTGCCCAAATCCTAAGCCCAACAGGAAGTCCACCATTTTGCATCAACTGTGGGAAATTTAATGATTTTTGCTCATTTTCAAGAGCTATGAACTCAATGGGGGTAACTCCGAGTCACCTCAGATATTGACAGTACGTACAACCAGCCTTAATGATGAAAAGTTATCAAAATGCTCTGCCAAAGTGTAACGGCGTGACCACGGCGGCCTCTGGAAATTTGATCCTTCACCATGAAAGAGGAAACGTTGTGTAAATGCCCTGTACATGCTCCAATCTGCCTCAAACTTCACATGATTGATCACAGTCTGCCCTGAGCACATCCATATGCCAATATCCACTCACAGTGATAGCGCCACCTGCTGGAGAGGAAATTACATGTTTTACACTTTGAGGTACTATTGTTAGCCGGTTGCTCATATTCATGTTCATTATTCATTCATCCTCTTTACACTGGCTTCCAGCCTCTTTATATGGGCTCCCAGTGTGTTTCAACCTTGACAAACTGCTTCCTGGTATGTTTTATCCTCTTTCTGTTGGCTAGCAGTATGTTTCAGCCTATTTATACTGACTCACAGTATGTTTTAGTCTTGTTATATTGGCTCACAGTATGTTTCAGCCTCTTTACATTGGCTTCGATATACTTTGCCCTCTTTGTCTAAGACTTTTCTGTGCCATTTTGCCTCCTTATAAAGCACATTGTAACTCTGAAGAATGCTCTACGGTCGAATGTACCGTTTCTACAAACATTGTGATATTATCCTTGAAACTGGTCAGCTACCTCTCAACACGTTCACTTTTGTGTCACACCCCGACGTACCTCGACATGCATGGTTGTGTGAGGACCTGTTCAACACTGCTTGCAGCTTTAATTAAGACTGTGATGTCTTCATGACTGTGTGTTAACTGCCTTCACACGATTTAGGGCTTGCATAGTAAAAAACTGAAACTAGTAAAATATAAAGACCCCCTTGGTGAATGTATATTTTGTTAATAAGTTCTTTATAAAAATATACATTTAATGTCTTTATGTGCTTTAAGATGCGATACATATTGTCAACACCATGGCTGAGTATTTCTGCCTGAGATCTGCAGTGTACTGATGATGGTCTCGAAAACATGGATTAACACGGATTAAATCTTCCAAGGTTTCATGTGTAACAAACCTAAGGAGCCAATCCTGAAATCTTGTGGATTCTGAATTGGTTTCCAGTTTGAACACATATGGCTGAATTACTCCAATTTTAGAATGTGATATTTGAGTAGTTTTGCAGTGTTACAGTTGTTGGTAAGCTGGTGTGCTCAGTTGCAGCGAGTGGGGAGAGGTGGGTCGAGA
Source organism: Amphiprion ocellaris (assembly GCF_022539595.1). NCBI lineage: Eukaryota > Metazoa > Chordata > Actinopteri > Pomacentridae > Amphiprion > Amphiprion ocellaris. Next base: position 40,013,208 of record NC_072769.1, read on the forward strand.
GAGAAGCAGGGTTTTCTTAGATCTGCACATTCTACAGGAAGCAACAGTACAGAGTTACATCCAAGACATTTTAAGATAGGGATCATTTTAGAAAAATAACTTCTAAATATGTAAAGGTTAGTCACAGAGATGAGTTTTCAGGGGCTAAATCAATGGCTGGTGAAGGACTGCAGCGGAAACTAAACATTTTTAAAAAGTAAAAACTAAACTGAAATGAGATTACCCACTTTGGAACCTAATTGAACACAATCTTGAATTGAAAAGAAATGGAAAAAACAACCTTCAATAACGGTGATTCAAACACTAGACTTTATGTACCTATACTTGAATAGATTTAACAAAAATACTTTAGAATGCAAGCATTTAAGCATGTCTGTCTGACTTGGTGAGGACAGTTACAGCTACTAGGTGTGCTGGCAGTGAAAGGAAAGAAATGAAATGGTACACTAAATATGATATTTCAGAAGCGGCCTGTGACTATACCATTCTCTCTGCGTTTCCCTCTGTCTCTTTATGAGGAACTGATATGAAATGCCAGTGGACTGTCTCTGTCTCAAATCCTTAGTCCCATCGCCCTGAGCAGCCAGCAGCCATTGTTTCTGTGGCCCAGATACCAGGTTTCTGCTGAGAGAGGGGGTGGACGCTGTGCATACTGATACGCAACTCTCACGCTCCCTTCAGTCTCATTAAAACAGTGCAGAGAGGAGAGAGGGTAGGAGGGAGAGAGGGAGGGAGGGAGATGGGCGGCAGTAAAATGGAGAAACAGAGAGAGAATCAGAGGTGAAAGACAGAACGTATTAGGACAGATTCAGCAAAGAAAAGGAGATAGGAGAGGGGGAGAAATCATTAAACACAACGTTGTTGCCGCTACAGTGCCTCAAATCAGTTGTCAAGTCCCCAGCCCTCACGGCGAGATAGCAGGAGGGAGGAAAACAGAGAAAGAGAGGCGTGGAGGGAGCTATCGAGGGAACTTAAAGGTCAGAACACAATGAGTTCCCATCAAGGAGGAGGGCAGAGTCAAGTGCTCACATCTAGCAGCCCATCTCTGTTTAATGCTGCAGGCCACCGGTGTTGTTTCCAGCAGCTTCACACCAGCAAAACAAAACTCTCAAAGCCCAACGGCTGCTCAAAGTGCAGTTCAGACTGCTGGAGTATCTGACCTGCATATTCAACATGTTTAGTTTTGGTATGATGACAGTGGAGCTGTCCAATGGTGTGGCTAGTGTCTGCGCATTAGTTGCAATTGTTGCAGAAGTGGCGGCATTAAATCCTGCTTTATCTGCACATTACCTTTGAATTCCATTTCAATTGTGTTTTCCACTTTGGATGTGTGCCTGTTGTCCAGAGTGCTGATTGTAGAGGTGCCCTGGGTGTTATGCAGCAGCTGCCAGCAGGCTGAAATCCTGATGATGAGAAATGATTATCAGTAGTTTGCCTGGACTCATCCACTTCATCAGCTGCCTCATCAACAATACCTTGTTGTTTCAGGTCCTGGTTGCTGAGTCTTTGAGGTACCAGAGCCAACCTGCCTTCACTCCAATCAGTCCTGCCTTTGTTCAGTTATTTACTGCATCATAAAGTTTGTGTTCAAATCAGTTGCCTTTCTCTGCTGAGCTTGGCTTGTTTTGTATTGACTTTGGTGTTTTTGAAGTGTGTGAATACACACTTAGTGCATTGTTTCTATCTGGGTCCTGCTAAACAATGAGAAAATATTTGCTTCAAAATGACTGATATCACAAGATAAATGCAATAGTTTTTGTAAGAGATGCTAATTTTAGTCCTTGGATCATAAAATAGAAATGTAGACTGATTTGTTTGTGGCTTAAAAATCCTCCCTCATTCATTTCAACAGCATTGTATTAGTGGCTCATCGTCTGCCACAATGCAGTGCAACGCTATTCAGCGTTGGCATTGGCAATCATTAGGATGAAAGATATGGCAATAAACCCTCATCAATACAGCCCCTTCTTTTTGTTCAGTGCAATTTTAGGTCATAAAGCAGCTTTAGTTTGCACATAGAATGTCTGTATTGATACTGTGTATAGTTGTATAAATGGAGAGAAACTCCTTTTACAACTTTTTGATTTAAGTTTTATGAAGTGTCAAAGTTTATTGCCATCGACACACGTTTCTGCATCTTTCCTCCTACTAATCCAGAACTTTTGTACCAGTGTCACAACTTTCTTTACCGTGGGTGTAGACCAGAGATGTTAGATGAGCAAAAATGAAATGAATAAAGAAATATCTGTACTGGGTGTTAAGCAAATGCAAAAAAACGGCCCTAATGAGCTCAAGGTTGGTTCTCATTAAAAGGGAGTTTTTTCTTGCCACTGTCGCCTTAGGGCTTGCTCTGGGGGTTTCAGGCCATTTGGGTTCTGTAAAGCATCTTAAGATAATTGTAATCATCGCTATATAAATTAAATTGAATGAAATATTATTTAATATTACACATAAAATTAATGTAGTCTCATTTAAAAACAATGTTCATGTGATCAGCATGACTAATAATAAAGCAAAGTAGTTTACATTTACTTTGGCCAGTGTCCACTTTTTGTCACGATGCGTGTGGACGGCGGCGGGCCATCAGTGGCCATCGGCAGCGGGCCATCGGTGGCCATCGGCTCGGGGACCTCGGCTGTAAGCGATGGAGGAATCCCAGCGGTGCTCCGCTGCAGGGTCTGAGAGCTGGGGAGCAGCGAAATGTTAAAAATGTTTCTTAAGAACATTCACAAAAAAATCAACCAAAATCCAGCGAATTTGGCTGGATTTCTAAAGTGTAATCACTTTAGATATTTTTAGGATTTTTTTTGAAGATTTTTACTCACTTTTTGAAAATATTTACAAGAATTTTCTTGCCAAATATGGGAGATTTTTTTTTTTTTTTAAATAAAACTTTAAAGGGAAATTTTTACGGAATTATTGGAATTTTCTTCCTGATGGTTTTGCAAATTTTCTGAAATTTGGGGAATTTCTTTGCTAAATTGTTGGATTTTTTTCAGACAAGGAAACAATATTTTTTTGGTGACCATAAATGAAGACAACAGGAGGGTTAAACCTTCCTGACTTTTGCTGAAATGTGCATAAAAGTCTGTTAGCTTAAAGGCAAATTAGTGCCATGTAAAATGTTAGAAGCACTAGAAATTTAAATTATAGTGCTGATTAGAAGACGGGTTCAGTCATACTGTGTTTTAAAAACATTTATTTCATGTTGATGCTGGTTAAGATGTATTGCTGTGATGTACTGTGCCATCAGTAAAGTATGTCACAGCGATACTGCTAGGCTTTGAGTTTATGCTTAAAGTATTAGCTTCAGAGCTATTTATTGCATGAAACTGTGGTTTTGAACCCATGAATTATCAATGTTGTACAATGGACACTTGAATTAGAGCAATAAGATTTTTTCTGTGACCAGAGATGCTCATAGAATTAACACAACAGTAATTGTATTATGATCTTAATTATAGGTTTGTATTATAGGTCGGGTTTTTCAGTTGGAGGGTTATTCAGACAAGAACATCAAAGCCAGTTGTAGGCATTTGAGACAAGAGCTCAGATACTTAAGAGAGAACAATGTCAAGTACTGTATGATGAATCCAGCCCACAAGATGCTGAACCAGCTGCCTGTAGCAGGACTTCTGTGAACTAAGGGACCCTCTTATATTCACCACCTACCTTGAGGACGGTAGAATTGAAGCTTTGAAAACAGATAACCATTTTATTTATGTTTATATTAAGTCCACACTGGACTAAATTAAGAACAGTGACTGTTATAAAGACTTTGAGAAATACCCATGTTTTTTGTTGTTTCTTTTAAGTATGCACAATTTATTTTGTCTTCATTTCTGTATTGATATACATCACCTGAACTTACCTGGTACACATTACTATATATTACAGGTCAATACATAGTTAAAATCCAAAGTGTTGTCCCGTGTGTACGTTTCACTGTGGTTGTCCACTCTATCGGCTCTCGTTGTTCCTAAAGTCTTCTGAATCTGGTTCACTTCTACCGTTTACTTCACACTGTACTTATCAGTACTGGTTACATTACTGTCTCAGTTCATTCATTACTTCCCTGCAGATACCTGATTTTCTCCTTTTACTCTTTAGTCACTCAATGTCAGATCCACATGTAAAAATAACAAGATCTGCACTCAGCGTCTCCCAAATGCCTCAGTTATTGTAAGTTAATTTTGAAAAAAAAAAAAAAGCATCAGAATGCTGCCCTACTGTAACTACAGCTGTTAGTGCTTTGATTCTGATTGAGCCATTTCTCATCTGTTTTTTGTATGAAATTTAAGCAAAGTAAGAAATAAAGTTTGCCCATAGAAAGGCATTCAAAATGAACAGTCAAGGACGAAAACTAGGGGAAAACATGCTTACCTACACTTGTATGGGAACAGAAGCTCAGGAGTCCTTCTTTTTCATATCAAAAGCCACTTGTTCTAACTCTTCTTTCAGCTTCCACGGCTGTCTTCACATTTTGGGACTTTAAACATAGCAACAATTGTCAGCCTGTCAAACTCATTTGTACAGCACAGTTCTGCTTAGGATGCAGCAACTGAACATTGTTGAGGAAAGACTCCTCCCCTGTTGCAGCCATTTTAAAGGAAAAGGTCTGGCGTGATGTATTTAGAGACTTTTCTGTGAGGAGGTGGCTTTTGAAGCTTTGATTCAGAAATGTAAATCTGTCTCTCATGGGACAGTGTTGAAAGGGGATTTGTTAGGGTGTCATTTGAAAACTCAGAAGAGTAGGCTTTTCCAGTGGCTCATAAAAAGAAAGTATACTATAAGAGGGAGCCCTGCATGGTATTTCGATTATCAAAGACATCAAATTTTCTGATGGAAAAAAAAGATCAGATATTGCAGCAGCACTGCAAGAATGGAAGCATGATAAAGAAGAGTGCGAGTGACAAAAAACATTCAGCAAAAGCTAAGTTAGTCATAAAAGAGCTAAGAAAATTGTATATTTATATTCACAGAAGAAGGTGACAGTTTTTTTTTTCCATTTTCATAAACAGTTATTAAGGTGACATACATCCATTTAGTATACACAACCATAAATATCTGCTCGATGAAAATACAGGAAATCATGCAAATATAACACTTTATTTCATTTGTCATAAGGGACATTTTTTCCACCTCTATACTCTGGTTTCGCTTAATAATTACAAGTAGCCATTGCACAGTCCCCGACCGTTCAGAGAAAAATCTCGGTCCCGCCCCTGTCCACCCACCCTGCACATATAGAGCATCATCCCTCTCTTCCCACCCCTCCAACCCCCCACCAAAGAAACATATAGAGATAACAGGCTTGGTAGAAAAACAGTCATTTGTTCCTACAGTTTGTACAAAATTCACAGATTTATCTTGTTTGTTTGCCTTCTTCGTTCAGTGTACACGCCGCCTCTCGAGCAGGCAACCAAACTGCTGTAAAATCACACCAGAAATAGATCAAAGTACACAAAATAAAGCAAACAAGAACAAAACTGAACATAGGCGGGCTATAAATAGCTACCGCTGCTGATATGGGTCTACGAATTATAATACAGCAGTCAGTCTGTTCACGGGTGCAGTACAGTGAAGATAGATGATATTCACATTTCAGCTCATTTATCTGAATTTCATCCGTCTCCATGCAAGTTACGCCAGAGTCATGGTTCCCTCTGATCTGTCACTTCGCATATCAAGCTAAGCTAATAACAGCTGACACTCTAATGAAAGCCTTTATTAGTGATGACTGTGACTTTGTTGTTTTGCAGATGTATCAGTGATAATGACTTGTATTTTGCTCCCTGGGAGTTTGGCGTTTATAAAAAGGAAGCTTGAAAGTGAAGATCAAGAAGAGAAAAGCAACAAGATGATCAGCAGAGCACAGTTTCTGTCCTCTTTATCCACAGGATCCAGACACAAAAGACGGCAATATACAAGCTTACTTGACACAGAAGTAGAAATAAATAGGATATAACAAATATTTAGTTTTAGGCTTTGGGTCTCCAGGACTAAAATGTTTGATTTGCTTGAAAATGGGTTTTCCAGTGCTTAGAAATATGTTGTGTTTGCAGTCTCAGTGATCAGAGACCAATATGGAAAGAAAGTTAGATAAAGTTCAGGTCACATCACACAAGAGCTGTTCAAACTTATCCCCATGACAGCTCATCAGACTGAGAGCCACAGCAAATGTTAGGGGAAAGGAACTGACAGGACAAACATTAAACGACCTGTCTGAAAGTGAGGAGTTGAAAGTACTTCCAGAAGATATGAACTAGGGTATAATCTATCAGAAACTGAGCAGACATGAGCCTGGAATGTGGCTTGAAGTTGTGTGTTGATCTTGTCTAAATACAAAGATCTGTATATTTGAACAAAAAGCAAAGTCAGTAAATTTCCTCAAATCTACTGTGTATATTGATTGACAGGTTTGAAGGTGTTAGAAAAAATAAGTTTGTACACAAAAAAGTTCATATCAAAATGAGACATCTGCACTTTGAAAATAGATGATTGAATTATTCAATAATTCACGTCTGCTGGCAAAATTATTGTGTTTCAGAACTGAATGGTCTCTGTTTATGAAATGTTTTAAAATACGAACCACAGGCAGCAACAGTGTAGCAAAGACGCTTCACAACATTTCAATATGAACCTCCTCATGCAGGCAGCAACTCATTGTCATTCCAAGGGTATCATAAGCTGCTGTTTTGTCAAAGCCACTGGCATCGGAAAGTTATTCAGAAAGTGTCGCCTAATTCCACCCACATCACTGTTTAACAGGATAGATGTACATTTCTAGGAGTTTTTAGCGTAAAAGAACAGCATAAGGAGTTTGTGAGACTGATGGTGAACCAGGAGTGTGAAGTTTATATTCAGTCTTGAATAATAACTTTTTCACTTAATCTTTTGTTGGTGACTTAAATGTGGTTGTCACTTGCTGTTTGATTAAGTTTAGGTATCAAACCTACTTGGTTAGGAGGCGACAGTGAAAGCTCAGCTCAAAACATTTGTCTACTTTCTCCTGGCATTTTTCAAACATTCAGTAAATTTCCCAGGTCTATTGGACTACACTGGGCTTTGAAAAATGATACTAAAGGGTAACTGGTGTGTTGAAATGTTGCACAAGTGGTCCTGACAACGTGATGAGTTGGGAGTGAGACCAGGCACAGGCATTTATTGTGGGTGTAAACAATATCAACAAGACTTTACATCCCACTAATGGGCCCTCACAGGTGAGATGTTCATCACACTAAACTGTGGGTAATTGTTGGAAATAATGAACAACATACTGAGGAGCTGATTATTACTTGTAATAAAAAGTAGGGAAAATGCCGAGCAAACATACAAGTCATTAAGGTTTATGCCCCTGAGAGAATGACTGTAATTGTTCATCTAATTTTATGACAATTAGTCTGTTACATCCCAGTATATCTCATGGCCAGAGTTAGGCTTTGGGTCTGAGGGTGGTGCTAAAAGGAAAAGTCATGGATTGTCGGATTTCTTGAGGGTTCATCCTCTGGGGCGTGTGGATGCACTCGAGAAATTTAAAGACAATATGCCTAACTGTGCTTATGACACTTGGATAATTCTTATTTACACGTGGAGGTTTTGTGATTATAGTAACACAAGATGAAAGGTTTACAGTAACCAGGACTCATTTTTTGGGCATCATTAAAATGCACACTGAACTTAATGGCAATCGCTTTGTTCTTAGGAGAGAATTCCTCTGGGCCAAAATATTAGTCAGAAAGATGGAATGACAAGCTTCATCTTATACATGCTGGTACTCTACTTTTAAAATTACATTGTTAAATAAAGGCTATGGTCATTGTAATCTATCATGATCATGTGTTGCTTGCTTCTGTTCTCCTTTTTGTGTTACATTCAGGAGATAAACTGTCTGAACGCCACACACAAACATCCTGCCTGTAGTCGCCTGAAGTCACGCACTGGTGAAACTGGTATCTCTGTCCGTCTCATTACATATGTTAAAAGTCACCCAGCTGTGACAGCCTTGTAGGATGGACAAACATCTGAATCTAAAGGTGTTTACGGAGACTTTGATGTTAATGACGGCAGATGAACATCCAGCAAGGCATCGCTTAGAATGTGTGTTCAGTCTCCTACTGCATGACAACAATGAGCAATTAGCTGATTGGTCTCCCATTGCATGACCTGTGTGCTGTGCTCTGCGGTTCTCTCATCTGCTGTGTGTCTGCATGCATTTGTGCGCACGTATGTGTGTAAGTTGTTCTTCAGTGGAAAGGTTCCACACTAATGTCACAGGCATGAGGTCACAACAAAGTCACAGCGATGTGTGTGAAAGGCTGCAGGCACACACTCACGCACAAAATGGCTCACACAAGCAGTCACATATAGTTATTATGATTAGTGCAATTAAATCAAACACATATGCATTACACCATTAATATAATGCCTGTAATAACCCTCCATCATCCACATACGTGGCCACATTACAGTCACCATTCAGGTGATTCAAAATTCCCCTCGTTCTCTGTTCTCTCTCTACGCTGTCGACAGGCTCCTTTCCCTCAAGCAGGGGAAATCACTGGAGGTGATGTTTCTTTTTGCCTGTGGTTTCTTCCACCCCCAATGCATTTCATTAACACATATTGCAAGAGGATGAAATGAAATGAGGAAATAACATAACTGTGGCATTAATGTAGTAGCTATCTGCTATGTAAAGATATAGTGGAATAACGTCGTCCTTAGCGGTGAACAAAGTCATGTTCCCTCTGTGTGTTGTAATCTTAGCTTTCATGCCGTGCATGCATGTTAGCGCATGTGAGTCCCTCATGTTGAAACTGCTGGCCATGCCCTCAATTAAAAACAGAACAAGAATAATATCCCAAAATGTCAAAGGGCAGTGATCAACATAAACTCTTCTACACCTTACTGCAAGAAGGGGCAGTTTTATGCACATTATATCCTAAGTTGTAGTTCATTATGTTCATTTAATATAGGTATTTATTAAAGAATATTAATATTAGTGGGAATATATTGGCATAACTATAACCCTTAGTGCAGTTCTTTGGTCCATCATCTGTCCTTACATACCTGAACACCCAAATAAACTGTGTCAGCGGTGAAAACTCAGCGGTTCATCAATATTAAACCAGAGAGCACACATAGTGGACTTGAAAGCTTCATTTCCAAGTATATTAAAGTGTGAATGTGTTTTTGGGATAAGTGAGTGATTTCATTTTAGACGGTTGGATGTTGGCTGTGATTGGCCTCAACTGCAAGGGATAATGGAAAAAGGCTAAAATGAAAAAACAAGAAGCAAACTACTGCTTCATTGCACGATTTGGTAAAAGAAAACTGAGCTGAATTGGATATTGAATGCTTTCTGAGAGCTGAAATCTTCCTTTTTGTTAACTTTAAAATGGCAGCACTGTACACTCGCAGTGATTTGCCTTTTCCACAGCTGAAGATGAAGCGCAAAGCCAGAAAGCACATGGGAGGAAATGAAGGCGAGCGGACAGCTGGAGCGTGACACTGCTGGAGAAGAACGGGGAAAGCTAGCGGCCATCCTGGTCGTTCAAAAGGCAGAATTAGCTGTGAATAGCTGGCCAAGAGAGACAATTGTCCCCCAAGACGTAGGTTGAGAAATGTTTTGACTGGTTTGTTCAGCAAATGACCACTTCAGAAAGACCATTGTAGGCCACTAATTGAGATGGGGATGATAGCTCAGCAGCGTGAGAAAATGTGGTGGATTTGGAATCCGCAGGGTGCCACCTGGGGCTATTGCCATGGCAACAGCTGGAGATGCAAGCAAAATGGACTGATTAGGCTTATGTGATTAAGGTTGTACAATAGCTCATGAAATGCAATTATGTGATTATACTATGAGAAATATGTTCTTGGAGAGGAGAGCTGTGGAAATAGAAATCCTTTAACAAAGTGAGTAGTTTGTAAAATAACGCCTGGTTATAAAGACATTCCAGATGTAAAGTGACAGTGAGAGCACGGTTAATGGCAACTCCGTTGCCTCCAAATCAGCAAACAACTTTCCCCTTCTGAGACTGTAGCTGAACCAACAGTGCTCCTGTGGTTCTTTAAAGTCATGCAACCTCCTCAGTGCATGCTGTTTCACCATAATTTCAGTAAAGGACAGAAGGTCTTAATGACAGAAAATGTACAAGTTGGTTGTTGCTGTAATGATACTATTGGTACAACAACTGATTGGGGATATGAAAAAAAACTACAAATCAAATGGTTTTCTCCAAACAGATGATCATTCGAATAATAACAAAGATGTAATATCCTCTTCTTCCTGCTGCATCCACAGTTTTATACTACGATTACATGGTTATTGACTACAGCAAGACGACGTTCACCCAAAAGCTTCCCAACATATTTCAGAGTCTCTACTGTCACTGAGACATGCATGGCCTTCTGTTATGCTAACTGACATGTTACTAAAATGTAATTTCACACGTTGTCAGTGGCAGAGGTAAGAGGGAGAACACTTTACTTGTGGTGTGATCCCAGTGGACAGCTGAGACATCACATTCTTACAAGTGACAGCTGTGGCTGTGGCTAACACTGTTAATGATGGCTGAGGCAGCTGGAATAATTTACTTTGATTTGGCAGTGCAATGCTTGTTACACACGTTTTATTGACTTTACTTTATTTGTATTTTTTTCCCAGGCCTTTTCACTATGTCTGATGACTGTCCTTGGCAGCACAATAAGAGCATTGTTTTGCTTGGTCGAATGTTAAACACGATCTATTTTCTATGACAAGCAACTCTGACATTATTGTAATGCCATGAGACTTCTTTGGGGTGAGGCCCACGTGCAGACTTGGAGTACAAAGCATCTAAATGGGGCATCACAGAAGCTCAGTGGTTAAGGTGCTTCCCGCATAACCACAACATCAATGCTTCAATTATGGCTGCAGTCATTTGTTGCATGTCACAGTCCTCTGGCTCCCCTTGTTTCCTGTCTGCCTCTGTACTATCATAATCGTCATTATAAACAGGCAGGATGCCAAGTAGTTTTAGCTGCCTAAGCCTGAACAAACATCAACCAGATCAGAAAAAGCTCAAACTGGCTTTGGCAGGCATTAAAGGCAGTGACAAATTACCCGTTTTGTTATTTATGTCGGAGGATTCATACAGTGCTCTGCATGCAGTTCCACTGCTGTTATCCCCAGGTCTAAATGACCTTCAATAGGCCCGTTTATATCTCTGTGTCTCTAGTGGACAGAAGTGTGTGTGCAATGGTGTTTTTAAGACATCACTCACCTATCGCTCTCCTGCCCCTGCACAACCTCTATTGATGGATCGGCCTGCAGTCCACAGCACACCGCCCTGCGGTTTTATCAGCTTTGACTCGTGGGAGCCCCTATCCCTCCCTTTGTCCCACCCTCTCCCTCTCCCTCTCCCTCTCCCTCTGTTCATTTAGTCCAATCTGAGTAAGTGGCTGCGAAAACAAGCCCTGTGTCAGGATGGAGGGGAGGATCATTGATCAACTAAAATGCATATACGCACTCATAAAAAGATGGAAACTTAGAAGGCACACACAAACACATACATCTTCCTGTGATGGGCATGTTACTCACATTAAGGGACTGACTGACACACTATTTGTGCGCTAGCAATAAAGAGTACATGCTGCTGTATCTTTTTGTATACACTCATAAATTAGCACATGGAAATGAGTCGGTTTATGCGGCCATTTAAACTCACATTAGTCCTTGTGCTCCTGTTGTTTCTGTGGACACACATCCAGTTTCACAAATACACAATGTTCTCCATTCCCTCATGGATGCCAGGCACATTCAGGTGAAGCTCCAGAAACATAGCATCGTTCCAGCCACAAATTAGGAAGGAGGCATGTGGGTGAGGGAGGAGAGGGGAAGTCAGGGGAAGACAACTGAGGAGATGAGCAGAGAGAGACAGGACAGGGGAAAGTGGGGGAGGCTGATGCTTGTCCATGCAGCGCTCCGAATCATTCAGGAAAATCTCATTCCATCTGTCTCCAAGTAACTGTCCTGCCCTCTCACTCACTCGTTCTCTCTGCCACCACCGACCATCTCTCTGCATGCTAAGTGTACTATTCTGCCCGGAGCACGACAAGCTGCTTCTATCATACTTCATAATACACTACATGCTTTTCCGTTTTTGAATTCTTGAATGCTTGCTTTCCTGTCTGTCTGTATATTTGAAATTCTGTCCCTCGCCTTCCTCTGCAGTGGAAATTGATTTGATGAAATACATTTCTTTCAACAATATCAATCATCAACAGATAATTTAATAAAAGGCATGAGTTGAATGTTTATGTGAAAAGTTGTCATACCCATATGATGGGGTGAAGGGCCACTTTTCTTTGGGTATCAAATCATTATATTATATACTTAAACATGTGATCACTACTTAAAGATGCAAGTACATGATTTGCATTATTTATTTATTTGCTTGGTTTTTACCAATTACTCATTAAGTATGTAAAATGTTAGAAAATATTGGAAAATGTCCATCCTAATATATTGTTCATCCTGCCAACAGTCCAAAGAGTATTTCTATTCATTTCATTTTAACAGCAGTATTATAAAAACAAGAAAATATTAACAATTTATATGCTATAACCAGTTCATTTTGTACATTCTTGCTTCAAAGAATGGCTTAAACTGTTAGAGTTTAATTGTTGTATCAGATTTAAACTACTTATCTTTTAAGTTGCTGTGAGTTACATTTCTACTCTTTCAAAAAGCTGGGAAGTAACCACCTCTTCTCACTGAACACATACCAAACCATTTTAATTACTGCACACACACTGTCTTCTTCCAACTCGCTTAACACAGCAAATAAGTGTATCCCCAAAATGCCAAAATGAGCATTACGAGGATTACAAACTGCTGTGTATTACCTAGATTTTAAACTGTAATCCCTTACACTTGCTCCTGAGAAAAGTAAGCACCTTACTGTAACATGTTACCAAGTAATGAATTACTGTGCAGCGCTGAAACAAACATTGTGCTCATGGTGATAAGAAACAAAGACTTAGATGGGAAACATCCAGAACAATCTTCCTCTGAGCACATTCCAGTCATGTTGCTTCTACCTTTGCTTCTGAGAGAATGTGCTCAAAGAAGTGATCAGTGATGTATTTCTTCAGATGCAGACGTATCTTACGACGGCATAAAAGGCAACACATATTGGCAGTGTCTTGAGGCTCATCTTTCATGTCAGCTTCTCAGAATACACCACTAGAAGCTGCAGTTTTACCTCATTTGCTCACAAGATCGGTCTCAGCTACTCAGTACTTTTGGCTACGACATACATCGTTCATGTGCCAAAGATGTCACCGAATGACATATGATGTCTATATGACAGCACACTACCTAGTGTAGCTGATGGCAGTTGCACTTAAACCAGCAAACAATCAGTTGAGCATATTTTTTCTGTTGATAAAGTTAGATTTTCTGTGCTCTTCTTCTTCTTCATCTTCTACTGCCAGAAAAGTCAAGCTCCTTATACAACACTCTGCGTGGCAGAAGATTTATCCAGATAAAACTCAAACAAAACTGCCTTTCATAACCTTTGTGTAGCTAGACAGTAGCAAAATGGACATTGATTTATATGAAAATGTCACAGCTACTTGGATACTCCAATCGCTTTGATCTTATATGGTATCCAAAGGGGAGTAACAGCAGTGAAAATATACAGATGGAGAAACTACCTGCCAAGAAAAAGCATGTCAATCTTACAGTATTTAAAGTTCATGCTGTGCTCCCCAGTCTGGCTGATGTGCCAAGATTCTCCAATATGTTCTCAATCTCAAGATTTCCATACCCTTCTGTTCACATGCTTCTGCTGTGTTCTTCTCTACACAGATATCCAACAGCGTATCCGTTAAATCTTCTCATCTCTCACTATCCTCCATTCACTCTGATTTTCTTTGCCTCATCCCCTCCTCCACTCTTTCTGCCACCCTTATCTTTCAGGAGTGATTTCCAAGCTTGGAGCCTTGAGTCTGACACCACTCTTAGTATCTTCCTTTGCAATCATACTCTTCAGCTTGACTTCCTCCCTCACTTTTTACTCATAGCCGGTCTTCCATTAAATTCTTTTCACCATCCTCCTGTCTGTTTCCTCGTTTCATCTCTCTCATCCAGTCCCTTGTTATTTTCACTTTATTCCTATTACGCCTTCACTTTCACAACCTCCTTCCTCCCTTTCCTTTGCCTTCAAGATGAAACACACCTACTGTTTGTTTGCTTTGATCTAAACTACGGATATAAAAATTGATTCTCTTTGAATTGCACTTATTTAATCTGTTACAAGCAAACTTAGGTGTGTGAATAAAAGTTTTTGGGACTCGTTTGTAGCTCAATGAACAATCCAACAAATATTCACACATAGCACCTGTGATTGATCACTTCTTTCACAAGTTCATGTCACTTTTTGCATGAAGGAATCTACAAATCTATGAGTGTACAAATGTCTCCTCCTCTGTATAAATGCATATACTCTGGTATAACAGCAGCTTTCAAATTCTGTCTCCGAGTGTATCATTTCAGAATTACTACTTTTGTCTTTAGTGGTGTTGTAGTACTTCAGATAGGTCTTAGTCTCAAGACCATATTTAAAAGCCTTTACTAGAAACAGGGTTGAAGCATAGCCCTGCCTTTAGTTGTCTGTCATACTGAGATCAATCACTCTTTTCTTTTGCCTTCTCTTTTCAGTTTAGTTAGGGTTCAGAGTTTAGCCTTAACCTCTTCATCTCACACACAACTTCCCATCAGCTGAACTTCTGCACTCTAACCCCTACTCTGACCTTTCTTTCTGTCTTTGTCCATTTGAATTTAAAACCTAAATGCTACTTCTGTCTCTTCCTCTTGTCCACATCTCTCCCATATTGTCTGTGGTCCTTTTTGTCCTTTCAATCCTTCATCCCAAACCCTAGACACCCTCTTCTGTTGTATTCCACCACTCACATCTCAGTCTTAAACTGATGCAAAGCTTGGCATCACGGAGTCAGAAACAGAAACTGGTGAAATAGAGAGAGTGTGAAAAACAGAAAGACAACAAGCCTAACAGTAGTTAACAGCATCACTCAGGCAAAGCCTTGTGTGCATGTGGTTGTGTATAGGTACACAACATCCACACACTCCTTGTTCACTCTGCTATCCCCCTCTGTAAGCCAAGAACACTAGTCTTGGGAGCTTAACTTCTTCCCTCTGAGCTCAAGCTAAAAGGTTTTATTGAGCTTTTATCCTGCCACAAAGCAACACTGGGCTGTGTGAGACAACTGCATCTTTAATAGGCGATGCGAGGGTCACAAACCGATGATTCATTTTCAACAAGTTGGAACCAGAGAGCAGTTTGGCCAGACGCAGGGCAACAAATCAAGCTCAGGAAATGGACTCTGATTCTATGTTAAACACATACTGAAGGATGGTTAAAAAGACAGGTGTTTCACTTTTAATCAAGCGGTTTACACAGGAGAGCCAGTATAATGTGTTGTATTTAATCCTGCAGGTTTGTACATTAGAGGGTTGTAAAACAAGAGAGTTGCCTGTTTAATCAGGCTGCCTTTCACATAATACAGGTCTAAGAGTAGACAGATGTAGAGTGTTGCCTATTTAATAAGGTAGCTTTGTAAATTCAAGTCCTGTACATGCAGAAATCTGTAGTGGTGTTGTGTTGTTTTTCACAGTGCAGCTTTGATGTAAGTCAGCACAGGACACAAACACAAAGACTGTCGTATCAAATCAAACTATTCCTCACTTGGTTGTCAGAGGAGGCTGTAGATGATGTCTCTGACCGGAGATGATGCCTTACTGCCTTGAGGCTGCAATTTTCTAGAAAATTGCCCAAATCAGCCTTCAAGTGTAGAGGCAATGACGTTCACATTTCATCACACGAAAACAGATTTCTAAATGAAAGAATTACCCCGGGGGATGAAATGTTTGCTGTTTACCTCTGAGATTTTGATTGAGCATTTTCATGGCTGTCTGGACAGGTCACCAAACAGGCAGAAGTAAATGTTAGATCATGTTTTCTTACCAGATGAATGAACTACATGTCTTGTTCAGGGTCAGGGGGATGACATACAACACTTTTGTCCCACTACAGGCAAAAAATAATGGGACCTTTTCATCTTATTGAATATATATTTGGTTATTTGGATTTTTCTTTTATCCATCTACTGTATGTAACTCTTCAATGTTGTCATTCTCTCTCATGTTCCATCTCTAATTTGATATCTTCTCTCATGCGCTCACCTGATAGATGCTGGTGTAGAAAGGTCATTAAATACTAACAGTACATGTATACCTGCAGGTATACATGTACTGTTGCAAGTGTTGCTGCCTGCATGCCACAGCAAAATCTACTATCCTGTATCTTCAGTACCACAGCAGCGGAAGGCAATTAATGAGAAGCTGTGTTCTTATCTGCTACCTAGCAACCTTCACTGTTCCACCCGTCGCCCCCAGCAACCGCTGCTGCTGCCTGTAATCGATTGCTGGGCTTGACATCAAACTGAACCACTGACCTATGGCGCTGTGAGGGATGGAGAAGTAAAATATCTCTGGTATAATCAACAGATAAGATGTTATGATGTTTTCAGCTATAGTGGAGGTTAGCAGCAAACAAAACAAAACATTTAAAGGATTGACTGCAGAATGTTTACGGTAAATGTCAAGTTGTTTTCAAGAGCCCTCATTCTGGACCAATGTTCTCTGGATGGGACCTTTGTGGAGTGGACTTTGTCCACTGCATCCCACAGGTGCTTGACTGGATCGGGATCTGTGGAGTTTGGAGGTTGGGTCTCTTTGTTTAAGCGCTCCAAGTGTTGTACACGTCAAAGTTACATCCATGTGAATGTCAGAACCCTAGGTTTCCCAGCAAAACATTGCATTGTAAGGACATGATGAAGCCACTCACTTCACCTTTTAGTGGTTTTAATTTTGTAGCTGATCGGTACAAATACCAGATAGTTACAAGTGCAGACAATTTCTGTGAAGGGAGTAAAGATAGTTATGTGAAATTCAAGAATTTAATAAGTTATTTAAAAGGAAATTAGAAATAATCCAACATGAAAATGAAGAAACATAATGGTATCCTCTAAATTACGAATCGAGGAAGATATACTACCATTCACAGCAGCCTGCTTCCTAAAATATCATATGCTCTATAAACCCAGAGAACTCCTTGGTCTGTCGCTGCCTTCCACTACTCTCTATGTGGATGCCTGTTATTACATTTACAGTGTTTGTTCGCCCCAGGGAGCAACGGAAAGCATGAACGCATTTCCCTCAGATCATGTTCTGGAGTTAGTAATTGCCGAAGCAATTGTTATTTAAGTGACGCACAAGGAACAAGTGGTAGCATACCGCTGCTGTTTTCTACTATTGTTAATATTTTAATGTGCCGTGCTCCATTCTGCTGGGACAGAATGACTCCAGTGTTGTCAGAAAATTGGATAATGCCGCCTTTTTGTTAGTATTTTGTGGTGTCTCTGAAATTTTCACCACATAGAGTCCCCCACTGGCTAACAGGAGTCTGCTAGTGAATTGTGACTTTTAAATGTCGCTGTTTGACCAGAATAGTATAAGAACCAACACACTGAGATTCAAAGAAAAAAAAACACCAGGGTGCAGATTAACATGTATGTGGATTCTGAATTTTCTACAATGCACTGTGAATTGCTGTTATACATTTGAACAAGGAACAAGGGCCAGTGAATTAAACAGTTTTGCCCTTTAGTGTCTGGATACACATTTGTATGTGTCACCAAACATCATCGACAGACAATCAGAGCTGGGCATAAAGGCCTTTAGTTAGAACCACTCAGCTTTCAAAAAATCCACATTCACTACATTACAAAAAAAAATTGTGTCCTGTTTGGACACATCTAAAATGTTGGAGATGGTGGAAGCAACACAACAGCTTGCGATGAAGGACGGTAATTAAACTCTGGCATATTAACAATAATACACTCCTGTGAGTCACCAATATTGGGGTTCTGTGGACCGCTGTGTGCAGTATTGAACCCGGCTTCATGGTTACACACTAAATGTGGCCTAGATGAGCACACCAGACTGTTCTAGACATTTTCCTGGTTAGTTAAATATATATTCAATTTTTTTCTATCTATTCATGAAATTTGCTGACTGCAACTATGTAGAATGATGGGACCTGGGAACTGCTGTTTTCAGCTTCAGTGCCTTGCTCAAGGATGCTTTGACAGTCAAACTGTACACTCCTTGTGTATAATCCTGCTTCTCTTTTGCAGCACTGTGTCAGGGTCATTTACACAAAGGGATTTAACAGTGGGAGATTAAGATGAGCATCTAAGCGTCGACTTCGAGGTGCTACAGTTCACTTTGTGGACTTGTGTCAAGCGTTAAGGTGTTAGATAAGCTTCACTTCTCAATACATTCTGTTGCTTTCTTTTCTTTTTCACTGCTCTTCTCTTCTCTAGTGTCTCGTCCCTCTCTGTATCTCCCCTCCTCCTCTTCTTCTCTCTTGATTCACTGAACCTAAAACAGCTGTGATACAGTCACAGTCATGATATTTAAAGCCTCTCCTTTACTTAACCCAGCTCTCAGTGCAGTCCAACAGCATTTTTCTTCTGCCCCTGCCCCCTGCTGCAGAGCAAGAGTCAGGGCAACTAACATGCCACCCTAGTTGTGAGAGTAATATCTAACCTGCTGCGCTGATGCTAATCAGGCAACAAAGGGCAGCAGGGTCAGGGTAGAAGTGTTGGGGAGGGGAAGGGGAGGAAAGGGAATCCTCTCAGCTAAGAGTATGATGAGATGGCAGTGATGTGTAGAGGAGGATTAGTTGTGTCTAACTGTGTGGAGCATGCATGAGGAAGTGTGTAATTAGAGGGCCACAGACAAGAGTCAGTGCTCATGTGAGACATATGTGACATGTGTATGCCTGATTGTTGCCACTCCGAGTGCATACATGAAAATAGTGTGCATGACATGGGAAACATGCAATTACAATCTATGTTTGTGTGACAGAGCAAGAGAGCCTGCACACATTTGTGTAAGTGTGAGTGACAGCAAACGAGTGAATGAGCACAGCCTTATTGGAGAGCCCTGCAGAATGAAAGGCAGATTAATTAAAAACGCTTCAGATACTCAGCCTCAGCTGTCACTCCCTCGACAGAGCGGACCTTCATGACAAAATCCCTCAAACACATATTCACACAAACACACTCACACCGTTATGAATACCAGCCAGTCTCATGGTGAGAATGGACAAATGCAGAGTTGCACTGTAAGACACAACAGGCTGTTTGAAAGCAGACGAAACGCACGTGCACACATGCATACTGTTACTGTAACACAACACCAACACATACATTACTTTGCAAAAGTTCTAGGCACTTCAGATGTCTAGATTCTTTTCCACCATCAAGGAGGCATGTGATTGGTTATCTCCCCAAGGACTAAATTCATGACAAGAACAAGGAGTCTTGTAACACAATCTGTGATTACATGAAGATAAAGATGACCGTGACACAGCCTAAGTCCACAGAGGAACTTTGGGAAGTTCTCCAAGATTCTTGTAACAACCTACCTGAAAAACTTTGTGCAAGTGTACTTAGAAATACGTATGCTAGTTTAAAAGGAAAAGGTGGTAACACCAAATATTGACTTGATTTAGGTATTCTTTCTATTTAGATAACTCTGTATTAACTTATTTGGCAATAATAAGAAATAAACTATTCATGACATTCGTTTTGAAAGCATTCTCTCTTGACTTTTAGTGCCGAAAATTTCTGCGCAGTAGTGTCCATCCTCAAGATAATACCAATCCCAGCAGCAGTGCCGGTTCAATCTTCCAAAAGGACAAACTCAGACACTCCTGCTGTTTTTTTCTCTGCCTCTCCGAAAGAGCGACTGAGAAACAAGGTCCTTGAAAAGGCCAGTGGTGACAACAGCTTCAGTGTGAGAGGCATATTATCAGTTCTTCAACACACCTCTGAATATATGTGTGTGTGTGTGTGTGTGGCTGGATGTGTCTGTATCTGTAAAGCTGAAGGTGAGAAATCAACAAAACCTTAAAGCTTTTCCTGGCCCCAAGCTGAAGCTAATCCTAAACATTTACATATAAATCTACTAATATTAGTTGATTACAAATTGTGCTCTCAGTTAATCTGTGTGTTGAATCATGAAGGAATCAGCCTCCGCACTCTCGGGAAAATTCTAATATATACTGAACATACATGAGTGCTCTGAGTTGTAATATCAAAGTGAGACAGATCAGAAGGAGCCATGAGAACTCCAAATATGACATTCACAATAAGTAATTTTCATTCTACACAAGGATAACAGATTGAAACAGGACTATAACACTAAAAGTGCGAACAGCTGAGAAAAGAAATACATAAATCATACAGATGTAAATACATAACATCGACAACAGAAATAAGACACTTAGGCTGTCAGGCCTGTAAAGACACTGAGTTCATTTTTACAGATGTTTGGTTCCATTCCGCCTGCACATAAAACTCGCCGTTTTGGCACTTGTAAGACCATTTGTGTCTGTAAACGTGGATAGAAATTTTCCGTCCATATTTTGTGTAGGCAGGTGTCAATATGGTATGTTGTGTGCATGGGAAGTGTGTGGGAAGGTGTTTGTGTGTATTAATGTGTGTT
This sequence comes from Amphiprion ocellaris, assembly GCF_022539595.1. Taxonomy (NCBI): domain Eukaryota; kingdom Metazoa; phylum Chordata; class Actinopteri; family Pomacentridae; genus Amphiprion; species Amphiprion ocellaris. Next base: position 40,033,852 of record NC_072769.1, read on the forward strand.
ATGTGTACTCAGTTATGTGTGGGAAGGTATATGTTGAGTGTTTTCTTACATTTCATGTCCATAAAGTGTAACTCTAAACTATTCAAACACATACAATATATTCATTGATTCTCTACATTAGTGTCTGTGTGTATTTGTCTGTGTGTGTGGTTGTGTGAAAGTGTGTGTTTGTCACAGTTGGCCACCGGTAGAAACTCCTCCGCTTTTGTTGTGTGTTCGTTTCACAAGGGAACTCCCTCGGTCAGTCTTTCTCATTTGGCTGACGATGACTCAAAATATCAATGGATCAAGTCAGCCCACAAATGAATCAACGTATTGACAACTCAACCTCAACAGCAGACAGACAGCACTGTGTGCATTTAAATCACAGTCCTGCTTCCGTTGTAGAGCCAGTGCAAGTAGCCAGGGACAAGGTCAGCTCACGTGGTCTCGGAGCATATAGATTAAAAAGAAAAGGTTGGATTTGCTATGTAGCTTACAGTTAGATAGAAATGTCACAGGGCATCTCTGGAGGGAAAAATATTCTTTAGACAGAGCCAAAGAGCAAAACAGTTTCACAGTGCTTAAAATCTAAATTAAAGTCCTCAAAGCACTCCATTAGCTGACATCTCTGCCAAGGCTGTGCAATTCTCCAAATCTCTTATCTTATTAATAAAAAACATAAAAGAATGTGAACAATGCGTATGATAATATATTTATGATACATGTTCCAGATTAGTTTTCTTTCAAATACAGTTCAAAAGTTTATAAAATGAGGTGTACCATATTAATAAATTATTTTAAAATGACATAAATGATCTTAATTGCTTTTCTTCGCAGAAATCATATTTTTGTGGCTGTGAAAAAAGTTTCTGAGATGTCAAACTAGCTAAAAGTCAAATATAAAATGACGTACAGCTGAATTTAAAATAGCAGAGCTATGAAATGAGAACTAATTTCCTAAAAATAACAGAATGACATGCGTGCTGACAACCTTACATAAGGTAATTACTCTCACCCGTTTTGTTTTTCAGTTAGAAACACAATAATAATAGACCATCATCTTTTTTCTTGCCCTGCTCACTGAGATTCAACCTTTAGAATCTTAGCTGGATAAAATCTGTGCTTCTTGAAAGGAAAATGCTTGTCCTCTGAATACAGCCTTTAAGCAGTACTTTCCCCAGGTCTGAATATTGCCTTCAGTAACCTCCTTTACATCAAACATCCTAGGTGATTAAGATTGTGATTGTGGCTGTGACAGGTTGAGGGCTTTTCAGTCCAGCTTCCTTATAATCTGAAAGTGAGATCTGTCTTTGAGACAAGACTCCTGGACCTTTGACTCTGTCTATCAAGATTCATGACAAGACATGAGAAGTCAGCCTCCAAGCACAACAGCTCTACATACATGTTTGTTTAATTCAAACTTTAAGTGAGTTTTAAAATGCTCATGGTACTGAAATGTCACAAAAAATCTGGAGCTACTATTTTGTTACTACTGACTCTGTACAATATTTGGATAAGTATATTGAACAAATGCCTTGTTATAAGATCTGAAGAAATCAGCTCGAGAAATTAACTTATAAAACTGTTGAAAACTCTCAACCAAAACTGGAACAAGATGTGAGAGAAAGTTCTGAATGAAGTAGCTTTAATGAACTCTAACTTAAGCCTGGCACTGTATAGCTCCATAGCAGAAAGCAGGACTGCCTCACTATACCACACTTGAGCACAAAAATACTTGTCTCCAAATTGCACCAAACTGCAGCTTCTGAAATGCATCTAATGTAAAAATGTATTATATTTTACATGTTTACAACATAAATATATTACTCTGTTGAGGGGAATGCACAATTCTGTAAGGGGAAATAAATGTGCCAGGGCAAGATTAGAGATTAAATCCTACGGATGTTTTGTTGAATTCCCTTTATCACGTAACTTCTGTCCCAAGACTCCCATTTTCTATACTGCAGGAGAAGTGACAAAAAGTTCACAGCACAGGTTTTTGTGGTCCATTAACTTGTAAATGGTAAGGAAGAAGGGGGCATAAGGGGATGGGTAGAGGAATCCTTCTGGGTTTATGTCTACAAGTGAGCAGCCAGCCTCTCTCCCCACAATGTCTTAATGTTTACAGCATTAGAACAAAGTCAGTGTTTCCACTGCAGACCTTATTGTATAGATTCAAGAGTTTAATTAAAGAGGAGCAAAGAGACCTCGCTGCCATTCCCAGGGAACCATTTCAAGAGCATGGTTTCTGTGCCCAAGGTTCACATTGAGTGCAGCTACAACTCTAAAGGGAGGCAATCAGGAGGGCTGTACCATGATTTTCCTTGACTATTGATTTGTGTTTTTCAATAAGCCTGAACTTCAAAAACTTACCAAAACAAAATGAGAAACCAAACTTGTGTAGCAACGAGTCCCCGAGGCAGCCAGCAATATTGTCTAGAACAGCGTAAAAGCCCCATGAATTTGTCGAAGCATATAGAAACCGTCTCTCTATTTCTTAGATTAATAAAAAGCTTCTTTACTATTCACCACAGCGGTTCCTCCCAGAACAACCGTTAATCACAATGGCTTTAATCTTGACATTAACTTACACTTCTTGGCAGTAGAACCAGGAAGCCCAGTGAGTGGTTTTATTATTTTGTTCACAGCAGACAGCATGCCTGATTACCAGTTCCAGTGTACTCCTGGGAATCACACTTCTGAACAGAAAAGGTCCAACCCTACTCCTCAGAGACTGCCACAAGTTGTGCTATCTCAATTGTTTCCTGTCACTTTTGTTCTCATGGAGGCCTAAGACTGGCAGCGATTTCCTCCTATTGATTCATCATTATAGTTAATTGGGCAGGCTGGAGAGAAGACACACAGGCAATCCCCAAGGTACAGTATCTGTACATCCATCAGTCTCAACTTGTTGATTCTGGAGTCAGAGCCCCCACACTGTAACGGAGGGAGATCAAGAACCTTGCTGTCAGCTAAAAATAACTGCTGTAGATTAATACATATTGTGGACATGAAGCGAGTATGTTAACTCAGGAAGAGGAGCAAGGCTTGGCCACCATGGACTGTTAAAAGTGAAATGCATTATATTATGTGCCTTTACACAAACAGAACAGAGCAGAATTAAGTCTGTTTGGAGAACAAGTCAATGAAAGAGTAAGCTTATAGAATTACATAAAAGCATAAAGAACACTGGACCCGCCAGACAGAAATGAGTAATGTTCTTAAGTGTAAATTATGGCAGTGGGACACACTGTGCTTATGAATAACTGAGCTAATGTTATACCTAAAGAAAGGCCTTGAGGATACATGCAGGTAGCCTCGGCTCAATTTCCCCTGTTCTTCCAAATGAAGCCATTATTTCTAAAAAGCTCCTACCCTTGCATAGACCATGGTACTAATCTAAAACTAATTGATTGGTGCTTCCTTGGACCTGACACGGAGGGGGCTGCCAGTGGAATTTGAACAAAGGGCCAAAATAGAACACTAGACCCATTATTTAAATAAATAAATAAATAAATAAATAAAATGGAGGCTATCGAACTGAGTGCCTGAGGGACTTTGCTCTGTGTTTTTATTTGGTCCCACTCACCCAAATTAAGTTCTATTGATCTGATTGCAAAGTAATGACATGCCTTTGACATCCCATTGTGAACACTAGTGGGTCCATTGGACTGGTTGCCACAGATGACATAGAAAGCTCAGAGGTAAAGCTATCATTCAATATAAAACACAACAAAATATCAAAAGCAAAAACAGTGAATAGATAGGAGAATAAAAGCTGACACTCTGTCATTACTGCATAATTAAATTGCGTTTTCACTGAAGTAATAAACATATTTTTTTTCACCACCCCTCAAGGTATCTGGCTGTTCAGATAGCTTTCCAGCAGTGAAATGTTATAATTAAACAGATTGTACTGTTTAGGTAAAAAGTCCAATAAGCCAAACTCTTTGTGAGCATAAACACAAAATACCTCTGCTACTCACAACAGATTTATTTCCTACTAGCTGACCTTTTGAATAGAGCCTATTCTCAAGACAGAAATCTTTATAGGTCAAAGAGTAAATGCCACCCTCCGCTCTCATTTTGCCCATCAAACTCACACCTGGAACAGCGGTTGAATTCAAGCCCTGTCAAAATGATGATATCAGGGGCTAACCCAGTGGAAAATCAAATAGAAATTCATGCCTTCCAGGCCTTACAGACTGACCAGTCCTGAACAATCAGAGTCGAAGAGAAAGAATGATGCCCAGGAGGATATATCCCAGCTAGCTCACCTTGACCTGCACAGTCATGGTAAAGTGGAAATCTGATTTTAGTTTTTCAGACCATTTGTTTGAAGGCCATTCCTGGCAGCCAGCGTTAGAGGAAACAGAGAGAGAAGGAACACGGTTAAGCATTAAACGAGGGAGGCAGGGACCGAAAGAAAGACAGGCAAACAAAGGCAGCTGTCATTATTTCAATCAGGCCCCCAGTCTGGCAGAGTTAATAACATCAGCACACTCTTCTGACCTCAGACGATGGCACAACATCAACCTCTGCAAATTAGTCATTAATTTACCCCATTAGGTTGGACAGAGGTGGTAGGAAGAGAAAAAAAACATGGATGGGAATGAATTTTAAAGCAGAATTCATAACTTTTGGATTGAGATGCAACACAGCAGAGGTCAGGATGACAGTGGTGAGGATAGGACGAGTGGGCGGACAAATAAATAAAAGATCAGCTGAAATTAATATTTTGACAGCGTAGATGCGGATAAAGATAATTTATATGGAGGAAAAAGACTAGCTTTGAATACAAAATTTGTAAAGTTAGAATTATCAGCGTTTGAGTTCATCTGGATGCTATGCACATCGATGGAAGTGAGAAAACGTGCATCATTAAAGTTTCTTGTTTGGTCCACGGTAGTACCAAGCCTTGCTCCTATTAGTTCTAACCATTTTTTCATTTTTATTTTTATTCATTTTTGTTTCACTTCAACACCTCTAAATTTAAACCCTAATCCTAAATAACAATAAACCAAATGACAACAAGACAGTTACTTTCCTTTGTTTCTTATGCTCCGTTAATCCATATTGGAAAAGAAAAGCAAATATAATAGAAACCTTCAAAATCATTCCTCCCAAGGGCACTTTGGTCCAGAGCATGCTAAACCAGCTACCACCCAGAGCACAACAGGGTCATATATACTGAGTGTGGCGTCATACAGTCTGAAGCAGAATATATCCACAGGGCTCTAACTCTGCTTACCATTCATTACATCTCACTGTGTACTGTAGGGAGCATTTGACATTTAGTGTTTCTTAGTTTCTATGCAGCCTCGCCTTGAGCTGATACATCTATAGCTGAAAATTCACTCCCTTATCTCGTCTCCTTAACACTGGCAGGATATAAAATAAGATGCAGCTACAGCAAACCTCTAACCTACTCTCAATCTGCCTCTGTTCCTAAATGTGATTACCGGGTTCTTTAATATAAGAGCTAACACCTGTCTTGCCAACCTGCATAACCCACCCTAATGCAATTTCTGCATGACTCACACTATTGAAATGTAAATTTCCCAACTCGTAGTTTCCCTTATCAAAAGAAATATGCTATACCTGTGAATAAAAAATGGGCTACAGGACAAAAATGCCTGCAGGTCTTGAAAGGGTTGACTTCACGCTATCTAGATAGACAGGCAGGCAGGGCAAAACCACACATTCATGTGAATACACACACGCGCACACACACACACACACACACACACACACACACACACACACACACACACACACACACACACACACACACACACACACACACACACACACACACACACACACACACACACACACACACACACACACACACACACACACACACACACACACACACTCAGCTTCCCCACTGGCTTATTACCTATCTATTAGCTATCCACTTTGCTACCATGAAGGAGTCTGAGTATAATGAACAGCTCAGCAGCAATCCAACCCTACTGTCCCGCCCACATGTAATCATCCACATCAGCATGCACAAACTGTATATACATGTCTACACACCACTGAACATATGTAGTTAGGCGTTTCAAATCAATAAGCATGCTCAAGACACAGCCTCCCCGGCCTACTCTTACAATGGCTAATTGCCAGGAAGAACAATTAGTCTGATAAGTATCACTTACTGTCTTCCTCCAAAGAGGGGGATTCAGGCTATTCTAAAACAAACGCACCTAATTCCTCATCCTGCTCCCTCATTACCACCGTAAATGATGCTTCTATAGGAGTGCAGGTGCTGGCAGTGCTATGGAATGATTGTTTTGTGAATGGTGGTTTGATGGGATTAAAGAAAAGATGGACGGGGCTTAAGTCATGAAGGGTCCTGTTTCTGGTGAGATAGCTGAGCTACACTGTGCCAATAATGAGGTAGAAGACACTTGCTTGTCACCACCTTTGCTTTGCTCATTAGTAGGGAGTCAACGGGTCTGTGAAGCCTGCAAGGACCAAAGTGCCCAGTATGAGGCAGTCTGGTGAACAGCTTGTTTCTTGGTAAATATCACTAAGTATTATGGTGAAAAAAGCCAACCCTGGAAACAACCTCTTAAAATGTCAATGAATTGTCACAGAATCACTTTTTTAAAAATCGCCCAGAGAGAATACCTCTTTAGCTCTGAATCCAGCGGCTGAATGAACCATGTCACTAGACACCTCTGAGGAAACATCATTATACTGTCTTGCTACATTAAAATCTACCCCTTGTTAGTCTGCTGTTGGCGTTCACCTCGCAATCTCCCTTAGGGCATTGGATTTTGATTCTTCAGCTCACAGCTTCTGCTGGGCCGAGACACCCTTCCAGTAGTCCAAAATATCATGAAGGTCCTCGTCCTTGGCAAACTGCACCTTCTTACGCAGGGCATGGCCTGCGGCTATATAGGATGCTTCCTCTCTGGGGCTTTTCTTGTAAGGTCGGAATCGCTCCCAGATTCGCAGTGTGCTCTCAGATGAGTACTCTGGACTGGAGGAGTAGCCAGAGTTGTAGTTGTGGTGACGAGAAGGTGAGAGCTGGGAGTAAGCGGCTGTGGCATCCCTCTTGGTGCGCCCCAGTGGCTTGAGAAAGGAAGCCTTTTGGGCCGGTGAAGGTGATTCGTTGCCACCCTCATAGTAGAGTGCGGGGAAGGAGTGGCGGTGCTCGGAGCTGTGGTAGTCTGGCTGAACCTCCAAGTGGTGCTGCTGTTGTGCAGGGCCGACCATCCCTCCTCCACCTCCACTCCCGTTATTACACCCCATTCCACCCCCATTCAAACTCACACCACCACCATTCATGTTTCCCATTCCATTCCCGTTGCAGCCTCCTACACCACTACCTCCTCCACTTCCACCTCCTCCACCACAACCTGCAGGGCTACCCTTTTCTGCTGGATACTTGGGAGGATCACTGCGCTGCTCAGGAATATCCACACTGTACACTCTTGTGTTCTTGACAGATCCTGCAGCAGGGGCACCACAACGGTTCTTCACCACAGCTGTGTCAGCACTCAACTGCCTCTGAAGGGGCCGCACTGCATTTGCTGGGGGTGGGTCACGATAAGGAGGGGAGAGAAACCCCCCACCACTGATGCCAGGCCGCTCAGACAGTGGCACGACCAGGGGCACCGGGGCCATAGAAGGTGGATGAGGCTGTTGATGTAGCTGTGGATGAGGCTGAGGATGTGACTGAGGATGTGCTTGAGGATGTGGCTGAGGGTGAGGCTGAGGGTGAGACTTTGTATGCACTTTTGGAGAGGAGGCCATGATCTGATCTCCCGGGTGGCCTGGAGAAAGGGGCAAGAGGTTGCGGGGCAGGGATGCAATACAAGGAGGCTGGGCAGTGGACACAGAGTTGGCATTGTCAGCTGTGGTCACAACATTAGCTGATGCATCCAGCTTCAAGGCATCAATGCAGTTGTTGATGATCTGGTTCACCTTGTCTACCTCCTTGGCGATGGTGGAGATCTCTGATGCTGAGCCGCGGCCATCGTCATCCGAATCCTCCCCAGCCTCTGTCCCATTCTCAGCCCCACCTCGCATATCCACAACTACTTCCCCTCCTACCACTGCTCCTCCAGCTGCCACCACTCCTTCCCTGCCTTCTCCTGCCACTCCTGCCATCCTCACATCCATGTAGTTGCCCTTACCACCCATTGCCTCAGAGAAAGCAGTGGCCATTTTTTCCACTTGCGGCAAGGTAGAGAGGCGGGAGGAACTGGTGTTGGCTGAGCCATGGAGCATGCCTGTGCTAGAGGAGGCAGATTGTGGCAGCTTGCCTCCTGCTCCTGAATGGTGGTGTTGGTGGTGAGCCTGCTCCTGGAGACGCTGCATGGCTCCGGGGTCATTAGCTACTGCTGCAGCCGCCTCTGGGCCATACCTGAAGAGGGAAAAATTCACTTTAGAATGCACAGCACACCTTGATTCATTATCTGGTGTGATACTGTGTACCTTTTCAGTGATCCCATAAGAAAACAGAATCCTTGCAGTTTTAATTAAAGCCCAAAAAAGTGTTAAAAAAATAGCTTGGCCCCAAGCCTCAATAAAAAGTATGGTTATTTTTTTTTCTTTTACATTATTGCTTGTAGTTAGAATAAATTGCATTTCTCAGATATTCACATCAAAACAAGGCAATGCGGCAAAACAACTAAAACAACTAACTGAAGCCCAAAACATAAATTGTTCCAAAGGAATCAATTACTCCCCAAGACATGTAGCAGCTGTCATTTCTGTTGTGGATAAACCATCCCAGATGCATAAGAAAGGTTTGTTATAAGGGCACTTAGGACTTTTCCTTAAAAAAAATTTTAAATTCTTTGTACCTCATCTCGAGAATTGTTTTCTTCACACTTATAGCTTTCTCCTTTTCTTCCTGGATGCGTCGCCGCCTGAGACAGTAATAGACCAATCCAAGCACAATGACCATGCCAAACAGACATCCCAGGATGGTCATGATGTAGTGGGTAGTTGTGGATGGATTGGTTCGGTGGTCCTTTGGTCCCACATCTCGTGTGGTGAAAGACAGACAGGTATGATTGTAGCGTTGAGATTTGCTTGCAGAAGCCACACAAAAAGTGTAGTTAGTGTGTGGTTTCAGCTTGTCCAAAGTTATTATCTCCTTCTTGTTTTTGAGGGGCATGATGTCTGCAACATAAGTGTGGTTGTACTGGGAGAGGATGTACATCTTACTGTATGGCCGAGGGATCTGCACCATTAGAGAAGCAGTGTAGAGGGAGACTGTTTGAAGATTCATGGAAATCTGATGATTATAGTTGGGGTCTGCAGTGGATGATATGGTTGGCTGGTGATACATGCCTTGATCTAGGTTGTCCAAAACCATACCTGAGCCATCTGGATCTGGCATCTGGGAGGTCATCCCTGAAATTATCACACCATCACGACAGACAGATAAAAGAATGTAACGAGCATTTCTTCCATGTCCAGACACTGGGCTCAAGAGTGGATAGCCAGTCATTTCTGAAGGGGTTTCACACTGTAGGCGGTCATAGGTGTGGGTGACATTATTAAACTCCTCCAGCCAGGTCAGAAAACTGTAGAGCTCACAGCCACAGTGGAACGGGTTTCCTGCAAGTTCACATACCATCAGTCTGCTCAGGACAGTGAAGGTAGACGGGTCAAGACGGGCCAACTTATTTGAAGATAAATCCAGGCTGCTGAGGTTGGGGCACTCCCAGAAGGCATTGGTGGCAATGACCTCAATGAGGTTGTGTTGCAAGAAGAGGCACTGCATTCGACCCAGACCTCTCAACATGCCCTCAGTCAGGTTGGTCAACTTGTTGTAGCCTAGCTGGAGCACCTAAGACAGAAATGGAAAATTGTCCCATGAAAATTTCAGTTGGATATGACACAAATAAACTTATTGTTAATGGTTTGGGGGGGGGGCTGTTTACTTTCTGTCCCAGTGGTTTCAGAATATAAACTTGGGTCATTGTATTGTACCAGTGTGCTAAAAATATTGTAGTACATTTTTGTGACTAAAATTTAGATATTAAATCATTTCAACAAACTCAATAAAGAATGCAGCACAGGGTAATTAAAATAGATAGTACATGGTTTGTGAGATAAATGGGATTTATATGAAAAAGGCCAGACAAATGTTTTAACCATATTTATATAAATGTATGAGCACAATTAATTTGTTTTGTGTGTGTGTGTGTGTGTTATGTGTTGTCTATGGATTTATTTCACAAGATATTTTTACATTATTATAGCAATTTAACTGTCAGGAAATAATTTATCTAGACAATGTGTGACATGGAGGGAAACATTGGAAAGTGGGATGAACCCATCTGAAGTCTCAAGAACTGTTAAGTTCCTTGTCGTTTCCCCCTACAATACAGGAAAAATTGATAGAAGAACTAAAACATTGAGTAAATACACAAACAAAACCTCCAAAACAGAGGCTTGTTCTTGGTTGCAGACCTGTAGGTTGGCCTGCCCAGCAAAGGCCCCATCCTCGATATAGCTGATCTCGTTCTTGGTTAGATTGAGGTCAGTGAGGTTTGTGAAACGGTACATGGAGATAAAGAGCACCGCCTTAAGTTTGTTCTCGTTCAGCCTCAGGTCATGAACCTAAGAGAGACAAGAGAGCAGATGACTTTCAGGTGATGCACTGCAGCCTCTGGCAGTCAAAGAGGAAGACCTAATCTCTTGGCCAAAAATAGCTGCCAAGAGCATATTGCACTTCCTAAATTAGACGTTTGCTGTCTAATGAGTAATTTCCCCAATTATACATTTGATCTAATTTTGCATTTAGTTAATCACAGCATGCTTGCAAGCAGCTGTACATTTATCCTGAGGTATCGAGCGGTGGCAAATGTTAAGACCAGGAGTGGAATGTGGATGCATAACATTACCACTGGGTAGCTTAATTATATATAATTATATCAAGCTTCCTTGTTTTAATCATTTACATTGCAAATTGCAGATGGTTATGTTAACTGAAATGCTTGGCACTTATAGTTTAAAAAGTCAATAATTAATTTGGAGGGTATAGTTCTGCCCCAAATTTGTTCTCGTCCAATACAGATGCTGTTTTATATACAGAGTTGACTGGGCCAGCAATTCATACTTAGGTAGCCACGAGTTCTCAAAACAATGCATCCCTTTTAAATCACTAACTTAACCGACCTAATCCAGTTATTTTAATTAATTGCTTTGATACTATCATCATAAAACAATCTAGCCATTATTGTTGTTTTTGTCTTCAGCCCAGAAACATAATCTTGTGATTTGATTAGGGCCTGGAGCACTACCCTCCTTCTCACCTATACAATGTGCAATGTACATTTTTAGTTTCTAAAAATAACATTACGCTTACTACTGTAATTGTCACAGTTACCAGTGCCACAAACATATAATCACAACCTTCTCAATGACACAATATATACCAGAAGCATTACACTGAGTCATGTTAAAATTCTCTTGCAATTTTGCAAAAGTCCCTGTCCCAATTACTGACAAGCTTTTTAGATGACACTGTCACAGCTCAGGATGCATGGAGGAATATGGTTTAATAAGAGTTGTCTGTGGTGGTATAAAAGGTCTACTCATAAATAAACTTCTACAGACCGTGCTGTTGATATGCTGGGGGATGGTCTCATATGGAGGCTGGTTCTGACTGCAGATAGCCAGCCAAACGTAGCCTTTATCCCCCTCTATCAGCCAGCAGTCCCCTTTCACCATAACAGGCAGGCGGAGGAGCAGCAGAGCAGGAAGCAGGAGGGAGAGACACAAGGAGGGAGACAGGGAGGACAAACAGAATCTGCTGGCCATGGTTTGGATTAGGAGCGTTTGAGGTTCCCTCAGTAGAAAGGAGCAAAAAGAAAGGAGCTGAAGGGATGAAGGTAAAGAGCAACAGTTCAGATTCAATGCTGGAAAGGCTGCAGGTGAGGAGCAAGCAGGCCAAATCTAAATAGAGAGAAAGGTGAACAGAAGGGCTTCGTCTCTGTAATTAGAACTGAGCTTGCAGCATGGCAGCCAGTCCTGTCCCCATTTTAAGTGTTCCACGTCGAATGATTTTGGAAACTGTCACCCCAGTAGCTACTCATGGCCCCCGACAATCAGACGTCTTGACAATACAGATGAGGAAGTGCTTCCTCTCAGAGAAAGGTAGAATACCTGTAGAACACAAACAGAGAAAGAGAGGAAGGGAGGTAGAATATTAACAATAATAGCTATAATGACAAAATGATTAAGAGTAGGCAGAAAATTGTAATACAGTTCACATATCCCCAGATGGTTCTGAATTAACAGAACGTCGGTCTCATTTCTAAAAGCACTGTAAAAAAAAAAAAAAAAATTAATTAAAAGGTATGACTCTAATACTCATGCTACCCAATCCCTTCAAGGTAATGCACCACAGTAATAAATCCATTAACTGCCATGACTATTTCATTAAGTCTTAATAAAGTCAAGAGAAATAAATTTTGACTTTTCAAATGAAACCAGACTTTTCACGCTCCTCGAATAAGAAGGAATTGCAGCTCTTCCATTCAGCCATTAGCATATGATGCACCAATAAAAATGCAAATCGTCAACAGCGTGAAAGCCATGGGGCTTCTCTCTGGTGTTTTTGTCAGTGTTTACAAGGTTTGCCAGCTTGCAGCTGCAGTTGTATTATTTCAACTTTGAGTTATATAATGAAACAATACAAATTTAATAGCTGCAGTTATATAGGGGTGGGAACGGAGAGATGGGCTAAATGGAAAACAGAGAAGGGCTGTTGTAATTTGCATGTTATAACAGGATACTAGGTGACATTTAGCTATTTACCTTTCTCAGGGGATTATCCATGGATTAGGCTCTAATCCAGCATAAAATATTATGTATCTCATCGCCGCAGCACCCACTCTTTTAATTTGTTTCCAAAGTTTTGATTTCCTCCCAAGGAAAAGTAATCTAGTCGAGACATGAATGACAGCGAATTCACAGTAACAACTGAGAAACAGACACTTCTTCGGTACTCTCTCTCTCTGTCTCTCCCTCTCACTCCAAATGAAGCTGCCTTTGTGCTTTTGTGGTTGTCTCAGGCAGACGAAGAGAATATAACCTGTTGGAAGAAATAAAGCAATGACATGGTGTAACCCAGGAGTAATGGGAGCCAGCTAAAGTGACCCACACCTAATAGGCAGTTCTCCTCCTCCTCCTCCTCCTCCTTTTCATCATCTGTCACTCTGTACATCTCAGTTAGCCTTCTAGTCATCTAATTTCTGTCTTGTCGCACCTCAAACAGCTCTCAGTCCTCTCCTCAAATTATTCCATGAAATTGATATGGACAATTCAATTCCTCCAACGCAGACTTTCACCTGGTTTTGACCCAGCATGGTCGCCATCCTTTTGGCATAAAATATGAAGCAAAGCCATTTACAACTTTACCACAGTGGAACAACAGTGTGCATAACCCCTTTTCAACAGCATAATTATGAAAGTCATTCATTAATCATTTGTTATGTTTTCAGCTTTAAAGCAGATCGAGTTCACTGATTTGCATGCTGCGCGTAGAGCATGCGTATGAATGGTTAGTTCATGGCATTCTATAAAGAAAAGAGGCAAGCAAACTGAATTATTTACCACACCACCATTTGGACATTGATCATAACGCAATGCTCGCACTGACACAGATTCTCATTCTGCTTCTTTCATCCTGTTTCTGATTTGCTTCTGTTCTCACTCTTTGAAGACACATCCAAGGCTGGTATCATGATGTAGTGCCACAATCTGCCATAATCTTGTTTTTTTTTATTAGGCTTTAAGGGAATGTACCAACAAAGTCACTAGGAAACCTTCTGCAATTTAAGAAGATTTCAGAAAGCGCAATAAATTACTGTGTCGTACTTGTGATTACCGTTAGGTTGTTTTTTGCCGGCGGGAGCTCATATTTACAGCATATCTGATACAAAATGACTGCCAGTCTGACACGGTATTTATTGTGCTCTAAAAACATGAAAGACAAGTCAGTCAAGACCCACTTGAAAGCTTGTTGTTTACTACAGAGTCCAGTCACAACAACTTAGATGCACACAGCATTTTTTTTTATTTATATTGCTGTAATGATCCTGACCAAACTATTCCATTCGATCTCATCATCTGGGTCAGTCTCCTGTCTCTCTCTTTCCCGTCTCTGTCTGTATCTGTAATTCTTTTTATCTAACTGCCTGCCTCCTTCTTTGTCCATCCTGTTCTCCTGCCTGCATTGTTCTAAGCCTCCTTATCTCCACTGCCTTTCAACTAGAAATACAAATGAATATGCTTCATTGCCAAAACACAACCTGACACCTTTTGTGCGCTATCACATCCCTTCCTCGCTTAAAAAAAATCTTATTCATGTCTTTATTTCTTTTTTTTAATTATTTTGACACAAAGCCAAAATAAGAGACAGTCTTGTTTTTCTCCTTCCCTTCTTCTTCAAACTGAGGTCTCTTTGTGTTTAATTACTGTCCCTGATAGCTGGGCTCTAATTAAAGCTTTGCTTGTGACAAACAGCACTAATAATGTCAGGTCACGAAGCAAAGGAAGACCACAAAGAGCTGAGGGTCTCTGAGAAAAACAAATGTGCTTTGGGTGTGGTATGACTTCACTAGAAAAATCACAGGATGGAGTGGGAGTTTATAAAAGGGATATTGAAAGTAATAACATGCATTTTGTGACCAAAAGCCTTTTCAGACATTCTATAAAGATACAGCAATTCAGTGTGCATGGGTAATGAAAGCTCTGACACTGAAAACTTGTCATTATTATCAGTTCATGATGGCCTGTGGTGGAATAGACACTTCAACTTGCACAAAAAGTATTGTGTCATCTTCAGAAAATAATATAAAAACCTCAAAGGCATTATTTGACTTTCTAGTGCTCACAAGGCAGTCAGTACAGAAACATCACTCCAGTGGACGGTTGGCAAAGTTACTTTTTCTTTTGCATAAAAGAGAATAAAGATGAAACCGCATTGGGTGAATATCCCTGAATTTTCAACACTGATGAATTGATATTCAACCAAACTTCACCGACATAGACAAGATAGTGCTCCTTTTATTGTTTTTTTTTTGTGTGTTTTTCTAACACTTGAGTTATCACAGGAAAATTTATCTGTGGACACTCTTTAAGAAGACATCTAAATCACAGCAGGGCTTTGACCTCAATGCAAACAAGCCCTTAAATGACATTGTTACATACTGATTCAAGGCAAACTACTTTTTACATCTCCTCCATCATACGTAAGCATGATAGTGCATAAATTTCCTTACCAGATTTCATAGCAATCTATCCAACATTTGCTGAGATATTTCACTTAAAATCAAATGAACCTCATGATGGCATTAGACGAAAGGTCAGCGGATCACTAAAGTCATTGGGGGCAGATTGTCTGTGAACCAAGAATGCTGGAAGGAAATGCTGGAAACAGATAAAACAGAGAATAGAGAAATATCAACAAATAAACAGGATCATTAAAGTCTGGTGAATGTGAATATCTGCATTTTGAAGCAGAATAGTGTACCGGTCAACATCTCTCGAGCCATACAGCTAAAAAAAATATTACTCTGCACACAACATTTAGGAAGATTATCGTGACAGTTTATTGATTGGTCATTGATCAATGAAAAGCACTAGATCACTGAATATGATACGGACCGGTCTTTCAAACTATAGACCATCGTTTTAAACTGAAAAGTCAGCCTTTAAACGCCCCTTAAGCAAGAACTGCCATAAATCTATAAAGTACAATTAATCTGCAAATAACTAAATACATAAATATCCTATAATCCTTAATTTTGTGCATTAAACATTGAACTAATTCAGCGCTCAATTTTTACAGATTATCAACTGTATTCTATTCAGAATGTGAAAACTTTGTAGAGATTTGTAGCTGCTCATTGTCACCTTCCTTTTCTCTGCATATTAACTGAGCTCCATCTATTCCTGTCATTCGTGACACAGCTATTGTGGGCCTGACTATGGGCACAATCTAACAGAAAACTTGAACGACATCATTAAGTTTCCAGTGGGGGGTTTTAAAGGAAGCAAATGCTCAGCATAACCAAAGTGAGGTAGAAAACCTGAACATGGCTATAAAATCACCTGTGAACACCAGGACTGCTTCGGTTCTGTGCCCATGAGCAGTGCCTGCCTGCTTTATTGCATCAGTGCTCCACATGGATAAATAATTGTAACGAGAATGGAAAAATCTGAGTGGGAGACCTTCCAAAGATGGACACAGGAGAATTGGTGACCAACGGAAATTCAGTCAAAACATAGTTACAGCAGTAATCAAGAAGTATAGAATGAGCCATGGAACCACTAATCAGAGCCACAGTTGACTTCCTCTAAAAAGGAAGCCATCGACAGGGAGCTACTGGCACAACGTAGATCTGAAAAACAGACGGACAAGTGTTTCAGACTATACTGTGGTTATCAGTGAAAATCAGAGTTTTTGTGGCAGCTCAGTCAGTGCAAAGAACATCATGTCAACCTCTGTTGATGGCATCCAAAGAGATAAAAGTTGCCTTTTCTTCGGCACCAATCAAACTTGCTAACGAACATGAAAAGAAACCTGATGAACATTTACAACATATTCTTTGTTGAGACCAACATGAATTTGTTTGGTTCAAATGGGATTTAGCATGTTCGCATGAACCTTGTCAGCACTATGACGGTGAATGCATAGTCCTATCAGAGAAGTACAGAGGTGGGAGCGTGATGATATGTGGCTGTAAGAGTGCAAAAGGTGATGCGAACATGACATTTACAGATGGCACCAAGAATGACTGGATATCCCATAATACTGGCAGAAGAGGGTATTCCAGCATAATAACAATCCAAAGACTGCTGCCAAAATCACACAAAAATTCTAACTCTCTTTAGGACCTGGACAAGTATGTTACTTGATTTGAATCCAATAGAAAACGTTTGGGGTAATCCGACTGTAGCCTTCAACCCAATTTCAGAGGTGATACAATTGTGAATCATCTGATATCTCAGTCATATTGTACAGGGTTGTACTCACTTTTGCAGCACACTGTATTTAGAAGTTATAGTCAGTATAAGCCTCAGGGGAAAGACAGTAAGTCAACACTGTCTTCACACGTTTGTCAGAGTGGTGCTCATTGAAATCCTGTCTCTGGCATGAACATGAGATGCAAGAGTTGACGAGAGGACAATAACAAGAAAGACAAGAGTAGCACAGTTACCCTGGAGACCAGGTCGTGAACTTTTTCACTAAAGTATGAAGACAGACAGGAGGAAGAAAACAGACAGTTTAGACAGAGGACATCATCACTGAACTTGACACCCATCAGATGTTTTTTTCCAGTTGCCCAGTGAACCAGTCACACATCAGCCAGTGATTCAGAAATCTAACAGACCTTAGCTGTTCATCCAGGATATCAGTCAGACAGTCGGAAAATCAGCCAGCTAGCCAGCCAGGTTCTTACTGCCACAGCCAGCTAAATCAATCCAGTCACCAGATCCGACAGTGATCCAATCAATTACCAAGCCAGTCAGCCAGTCAACCAGTCAGTCAACTAGTCAGTCTTTCCAGCCAGGTAATAAGTATGGGCAGTACCATGGAAGTAGAGCTAGGAATTATTCCCATTAGCACTATCTGTGAGTGCCAGGCTGCTTCAAAGCTGCTGCAACACTTCTTGAAATTCCTTTTTCTTACTTCTTTCTCCTCTCTTTTCCTTTCAACTCTCATGAAGCTGCTGCACAGTTCTTTCAAATCCTGGGCAAACAGTATATTCTCTCTCTGTCCAAGTCTACTTTGTTTTTCTCAAGTGAATTTATTTCCAATTTCATTTCCTCTCTGTCAGTTCCTAGCTTTTACTTTTTTTGGTGCTACAGCTTTCTTATTTTCCCCGGTGTCATTATTTACTTCTATTCCAGTCTACATCTTCCCCTTTTTCTAGATATTTTAGGCAGATAAACTTGTGTATGTCATGGAGCATCAGTGGTCATCAGTTATTGGTCACAAATACTGCGTGACAACATAGTTTGCTTTTTTTTTTCTGAAACAGATTCTTTAACAATATTTGAAGCTAAAAGTTATAGATTTTTTAGTAGTGGTCTCCACCCAAAATATGCTAAAATTGCAGTAGTGTGTTTGTTTGGAAGTAATGTGTATGTGAGGAACATACAGTAAAACCCACAGTGCATGTCTGGGAAAGAGTCCTCCAGCAGACTCTGAGTGGTCTAGAAAGTAGAAAGTAGTGTAATAGCAGCAACTATGCGTCCGTGGTGTATACAACGTCCACAAGGAATTATATTCCTGTTTACCTTTTCAATCCTCTTCCTCCAGGAAAGAACCCCTCCTTCTCAGCTCAACCTATCCTTTTTCTTTTACTCTCGTCCTTCCCTGTACATCGAAATCTTTCCACTTTTGTTTGGAGGGTATGTAACATCTGTTGCTGTCCACCAAACACGCTCCCACAGGGAGAGCAGACCAGAAAGGACGTTTTCAGCTGCTGAGTGTTTTCAGCCTCTCGCTATGTTTCGTGAAAGCTGGCTGGATTTTGCCAATAAACTGTAAAAGAGGAGCATCATGGGACTGCATTGCAGGCTGCTTGATAGAGAGGCAGGGAAGTTGCACAGTGCAACAGTGACCAGCTATAATACTGATGAACATGATTTTCACAACAAAAATGTGTTTTTTAAGAGCTCTGCCAGTGAAAACCAAATTTGTTTGTTTTTTTATAATGTTGGCATGTCCATACAATGTTTTTTTTTGTGTGTATGTTGGTAGTGAAATAAACAATCAGCACCATAGCTGAGTCTTTCAGTTTGACTTTCATGCATAACAAACCTAAAGAATCAATCCTGTCTTTCTGTATCATTATTACTTTTTAAAATCAGTTTCTAGTTTGAATGCAGTCTTTGAGTCTTTTAACTGGAGTGGTGTGCTTGACTTGTAGTAATTGGTGAAGGGATGGGTGGAGACAGAGGTGAGAACTTTCTAAATCTGCACATTTGAAAGGAAGCAATAGTACATAGTGACATCTAAGCTATTTTGTTGTGGGAAACTATTCTTTTTATGGAAATGGCTTCTGAATTACTTACCTCGATGCACAAAGCTGAGATTTTAGGGATTAAATTAAAAACGAGGGAAGGTGTTTCACCAGCACAGGAGATTTACATTTTTGTTTCCTGTCTTAAAACAACTCTCTCAAGTCTTATGACACCATATCCCATTTTGAAACTTTGTGTAGTTCAGTTCACCCAATCTGGAAAACACATTTTCTTCAATAATAATAATATTAATGGATTAGATTTATATAGCACTTTTCAAGGCACTCAAAGCGCTTCACAATGAATCCATTATTAATTTGTCGTAGTTTCTCTTAGACCTCAGAGATGTGCAGATGTTGAAGAAAACATCCGTTGACACTGTTGCTTAATATAATATAATTTATTACATAAATAAGACAGCATCTGAACAGGCACCATGGTCTGCCTGTGGAGAGTTTCCCCTGCCAATACGAATCTCCCATTTGAACAAAGAAATCAGGTTGCTTTTATACCCTCTGGTAAAGGGTAGAATTACAACATCTAGTTAATATTTGAAGACCCTTACTCAAAAACAATACCCCCTCAGACGGAGCCCCTCAACTCTCCATGTCCCTAAGGGCCACAAGTCAGCTCTGGCTTGACAGTGGACCACAAAGTCAACACAGCACAGAGTTTCTTGAGCAGAAAAACACATACCAATGAAATTCGTAACACCTGTAAGTCAGGTCCCATTTTGTGGTAAACAACTCCTATCAGAACCCATATCAGATCAGATACTTCACATTCACTCACACATTCTCACTCTGGCGGTGGTAAACTACATTTGTAGTCACAGCTGCCCTGGGGCAGACTGACGGAAGCGTGGCTGACAATCTGCGCCTACGGCCCCTCCGACCACCACCAACATTCACATGCATTCATACTCCAGTGTGAGTAGCAGCACTGGAGGCCAGGTGGGTAAAGTGTCTTGCCCAAGGACACAACAGCACATGACTAGGACAGAGTGGGAATCGAAACGCCGACCTTTCGATCATTGGACGACCCGCTCTACCACCTGAGCCACAGCCGCCCAAGTATTCACCACGTATTTTGATTTGTATTTGCTGAGGTCTAAAACTGTAAATTCTGTTTCCAGCCCAAAATCATAGAAGTGAATGAAACAGCAGGCAACCGTGTGCAATTTGCATGGGGAGTAGTTTCTGCTTAAAGAGTAATCTCATTGAACTTACCCTTTAAGTCCTTGGGTGGACTATTAAACATCTCCAAGTAATTGACTTACCTACTCAAACTTAATCTGCCATATTTACCTGAACTCCAGTCAGTGATTTCCTGAATTTCCTACAACTTTCATCAGTGCCTAGAGACCAGTAATGAATGTTTAGCATTTGGTTATATTACATTTGAGAAGGCAAGAGATCTCAGCAGAGATAAGAGCTCTTTGCACCAGTGCTGAGCTGCAGTTTTTAAAGCTGCTTCTTCACTCTTAATCTGAAACCTGGATGTTGTTTGTACTCAATAGTTGATTACCATGGACACAGTGATAGTCCATTCCAGTCTGATGCATCTCCAGATGAGGCTCAGACATGCTTATTTGTGTTCTGATAAACTTAACCTGAGGCCATTTTTCTCATTAATTGTATGACTCAGAGAGAATTTTGCAGACGGCATATTTCTTTGTATTGTACAATGTGTCTGAGGACCAACTGCATTTCAAACCTTAATGGTGACGATGATTTTGCAAAGGCATACTTTCTTGCCCAGTTGTTATTGTTTTAAGGGACTGTTTGGCATTGCTACCACCTTCTTTCCAGTCACTTACTGTGTGTACATCACATAAGTTGTGGAAGACCACGACCAGTGATTCATCAGGGTCCAATGTGTACTCAAGAATTTATGACTGTCACCTAATCTGACACAGTGACCTTCTCCAAAGATAAAAAAATATCCTAGTGTGATACTTGTATATATTTTGAGATATCACGCTCTGATTTTAGTCTCAAACCCATGTAGTGCAGACAATTTGTTTATGGCAACTGCATTGAAAACGCTGTGTAAATGTTACAATTTAAAAGCAAACGTCCTGGTTTCTTGGGCTTCATTCTGAACAGTTTTCATAGAGACTAATTTGAGACCTTTCTTCTGATTTGTACAAATTGTGAGATCTGCCCAACAAGCATGCACATGTTTACAAAAGTATACAAATAATCCTTCAGTTTGACATGAAAGGTATGAAAACCAAATGTACAGTTGAAACAGCTCTCATTATGGCAGGTTTCTGTGTTTGGTTGTACAATATGTGCCCTTGTGCAGCATTTGCCAGTCTGCTATACCTCTGTGTCTTAATTATTTTAAAACCTGCACAGAAGCTCTCCCCTTCAGCTCGACTCAGCAGGTATGTTGAAGTAACAGGACACTCTGGGAGCAGCAAGCGCTTCCTTGCTCGGGAGGGAGACAGCGAAAGGAAGAAGTTAGTGGAATATAGAAGGAAAGAGAGGGCATAGCAAATGAGCAGGAGGAACAGAAGAGGCATTGCAGCATGGATGAATTCCTCAGTTTTAATTCCTCTTCTCTATCATTCCAACAGGTTAACCCGCTGTGCTTTGAATCTCTTTTTCAAGGTTGACCTTTACATGGAAATGAGCGATGAGGATGGAAAGGGGGCAGCACAATGAAGGGGACATGAAGACAGCGGCTTTTAATCTTTATTAAACTTGGCAAATTGAGAGAAACCACATAATGAAACCTGTTCAATCCAAGGAAGGAAGATAAGGAGAGTTCTTGGGAAGCAGGTGTGTCTCTGTTAAAATCACTCACTAGAATGTGATGAATTGCGACTTTCCTCTGCATTTTTCCAGCAGTACCAGAAGGAGGAATGGCTGCACATATGCACACATTCACACATGGAAGTTGCCTAGTTTAAAAGCCATTTTCTTCTTTGTTGGCAGGAAGCTCAGGTGCCAGTGCCTGGCTCAGGATCTGCTTATTTGTGAGTGTATTGAAATGTTGCACAGTTTGGTTTAAGATATGCTGAAAATTGGCAATTGTTATTTTTCGTTTCTGCCAATTTCAAGGCCCGGTTCACCCAATTCAGAAACACCAATTACTACCGTCAGAGCAGTGCTACAAGAGACTCTCCTCACTAGAAAAATTACTCCTCTAGTATTTAGTTTAAGTTAATAAAACTACTTAGATTCTTCTTGAAAGGTGACAATTGGAAGATGCGTGAATAAAGATCATCTTCTTATACAAGCGATGGTGGCGTCTGAGTTGTGTATGGTGTCATGATTAAACACAAAAACTAATGGTTCTTCTTTGGGAATAACATCTTTCAAAAAAAAAACAACAACAACAAAAAACTGCCTCTGTCATTTACGTAAATATTCAAAAAATATTCATGTTGACATTCAAGTCATAAAACCCTGTGGCAGCTGTGGGAAATATGACCCGTGCCCCATCAGGATGAAAGGAGGAAGTCTGTTATGGTGCCACAAGGTGCTGGAGGCTGGACGGGTGACTAAAATATCTGTAGTGAGAGAGGAGCCACTGTTACCTTCAAACTCACTACCGACAGGTAATGTTGGTTTCTGGAAGCCGTCCAAACAGTCTGTCCCTTTCCTTAATGTAATAAAACCTGAACTACAGTGGTACATCTTTGCACTTTTAAACTTTATTTTTATTTTTATTTTTTCTGTTAAAAATTTTGCCACCCTTGTATATATTGTAAATAAAACTGCTGTAACAATGTAAATTTCCCCTGGAGTGGGGAGAAATAAAGAACTTTATCTTTATCTTTATCTTATCTATCAGATAAGAAAATGTTTATTTGCTATTTTTGGCAAAAGTGAATGTTTTCGTTGGAAAATTCTTGCAGTTATATTTCTTTAAAATCACTCCTTTACCTTCAAATATCTTGACCCCCTAACTCTAAAGAGAAAGGCCATACAAGTCTTATAGGTTTGTATGCATAAGACTTAACAAATGACCTAATTTATCCATTTAGGTATTAATCTGCTGTCTAGTGATGCAGTTAGATGTGGAAGTATCTGTGGCAAACTGCTTTCTGAGGTATTTCAGGAGAGAAAGAAAAGACTAAATATTCAAGTCAGTCTCCAAGGTCTGCTCCATTGTCATCTGACTGCCTGCTGTGTAAGTACAGTATTCTGTCAATTGTACACCATCACCTGTCAACAAAAACATCACTCTTACAGTAAATGAGCAGCTTGCACTGTAGAACTGAGCATTCTTTACAGACTGTTGTAAATCAAGTCGTCCGGGGACAGAAGAACTGAAGAGATCGCTTCAGTCTGCCACACAACCACAGATCACAGTCACACTCATCAGGAAAAAGTGTGAGCACACAGTCAAATCAGGAGGTGACTTCAGAGCTACATACACGGCTCTAAAGCTAGATGTACATCTCCACTTCTTCATACTCCCAAGCACAGAAAGAGGGACATGTAGATATAGCAGGAGACACGAGTAGACACAGACACGATGGGGTGCATGTTGAGAGTCATCAGTCACTGTAATTGCATTTAAACAGACTGAGGTGTTCTGTCTTGTCCTGCTAAATGTACAACACTGACAAATGGAAATGCATCTTTCTTTCCAAGACTACATCGTTCTGAGAGGACAAGGCAGGGGAAGGTGTTATAGAGAGGAAGCTTAAGTATTAGGTGTAAACTTTTCCTTCGAGGTTGGACGAAGAACGTCCTTGAGGTCTCTTGTGAATACATACATACAAAATTATCTTTAGCATATTAGATTCCACCTAAACCTTTGATCAAACTAGTAAACTGTGGGTGTTAGAAGGAGAAGTTCAGAAGGTCACAGTGAAGAATATGATCTCCTCTTCCCCAGAGCTGTGGTGATCCTCAGAATTAAATCCTGTTGTCTCCAAGAGGGCCAGAAGTGGTCACTCTACATTACACATCTGATATGCAGAGATTTTGACATGCTGAACCAACCAAAAGAGATAGAAAACTTGTGCCTCGTGTAAGCGTACTCGCCAAGTTGTTTGTAAGACCATCTTTTGTGAAACAGGATGCTGGCACCGTTTGAAATCTATGTGTAAGCAGCACTCATAAGTGGGCTCTGTAACAAATCCCTTGTTTACAGGTTGTGTTGTGCGTTGGCTCGTTTGCTACCTTCTGCGAACTGCTGTTACACATTTGTTTACAGATTCACTGTTATGTTTTACAATCTGTGATTCTAGTCCAATTTAGTTTTTTTTTCCAATTCACAAATGTGGAACATGCAGATAAAAACTCTCTATTAGATTCTCATTTAAAACTTGTCTTTTGAATCTGTACAGTTATTTTAATTTTAGTTTTTAGTTTGTCTGGTGATAATTTTGCTTTCAACCATAAATGTAATTTTCTTTAACTTGACCTAAAATCTTGCTGCCAGAACATAACCAAAATTTAACTGCAGAATGTTAGATTAGTCAAGATGGAAGTCAAAAAGCACTTTTCCGTTGCCTCTCTACGGCTTTAATGTTTAATGTTCACAGAAAACACCACGGACCCTGTTTTGACCTGCATTACATAGCGGTTCTACGTTTCCCTGTCATGTTGACCTTGAGTAACGTACCAGCTGTCCTGATGGATGTAGGAATGCTCTTAAACGCTTCTAACCAAAAAAATATTAAGTGACATTTTGTTGAATAGGAGTCAAATGGAGTCAAAAGGAGATCAGTTTAACCTGCTTAGAAATTTAAGAGGAAGCAATGAGGACAGAAAAAGATGGAAAAATAAGACATAAAAGTAGTGCAAACATGAAAATACTGATCCTTTGATTTTATGTGATTCAACAGCTTGGTGAAACGGTTCGTGTGCATGCATTGTGCACTTGTGAGAGAGAGATAAGCAGACACAGGTTAAAAGAGACAAATCGAGTTGTGCACTGTGGAAGGAGAAACCCAACATGACGTACGCACACTCAAAAAAAAGAGTAAAAACTTTCAAGACAAAATCAGCCTGGAGAGAGCAAAGTGCGTCAGGCAGAAGCTGTGCTGTGAGCTCTGGTGTTTCTAGGAGTGTGTTTGCTGTATCGAGGACGCTGGCAGCTTCTACTAAGATGCAGTTTTCCATCAGATTCCCATCTGCAACAGCACAAACAGAATTCTTGATGCTGGACTGTCTGATTCAGTTTCTGGAATTCTGACTGAAGACCTCCATCAGTATTTGGGTTTAAATGAAACAGTTTTGCATATAGGGAACATCTTTATTGTTAAATGTGTGTCTGGTGTTTGGAGGCGACTCTCTATCAGCACCCAAATACTCATCGGTTTTCAGGGCGTCTTTGAAAGACAAATTTTAGTTTCCTATTCACAGTTGGACAGTTCTCAAATGCACAATAAGGACTTTTTTTTTGCATCGCCTGTTTTACAATAAAAATGTTTCGTGGTGTTGCTAGTGTGTTGACAAAGAAAGAACCAGGCCATGGTCTTTGCTGCATTAGGGGTCTTCTTGCTGACGCACTGCTTTTAAATAGTATGTGTCTCATTTAGTTTTATTTAGGACAGAGTCTGGAAAAATGCCCTTGCTGTTTTTCTCATCAGCAACATCTGAATGCCTATTCTACCCAGATGCTACCCAGTTTCCATTTAATCTTTGTGTGTGTGTGTGTGTGTGTGTGTGTGTGTGTGTGTGTGTGTGTGTGTGTGTGTGTGTGTGTGTGTGTGTTGAACATTAAAAAAACATCATATTCAGAGAAGAAAAAAACGCATCTCTGATTTTATCTGACTGTTTGATTCCAATCTTAAAAAAAGAGAAGAACAAAAAGACAGAAACACAGTGCACCCTCCTCCTACAGAATTACATCCATACAGATGAAAGAAAGCAACATGATGGAATCTCTTTTTGCATTATCATTAAAAATGTAACCATCAATATCAGTGTTACCCTGTTTGGCCTTTCCACAATGATGCTTCTCTGATTAGAACAGGAAGACAATGGGTGTGTATGAAGTGATTTTTTTTCATCTGCACTGATGATCCACTTTGTGCACATACACACAACTCATATATTTTATGTAGTTCCTTAAAATTGCGCCACAGTTCTAATGAGTCAGGGTTCAATCACAGTTGATTTTTTTTTTTATTCTTATTTCTTTTTGGTTCTTTTAACATGCATTAGTACAGATGACTACTCATGTTGCAGGGTTTAAAGTGTATAACTGCAAAAGGACAGAAGTGCCCAGAAGGTGATTCACTAAATAATATAAAAGTGAACAGGCTTTGATTTACAGATCCATAACCTGAAGGTTGTAGGAGATTGGTAGATTGTGTAGCTGGGAAAAGACTACTGCCATTTGAACATTGCTGACGAAAGCGATCAGACAACAAATGGGTTGCACAAGATCATTAAAGAGGAAACTGAATGCTAAAGAAATAGATGTCAAACGTTTTAATGAGGCCGACATGATCCGCAATAAGGCCAATGTATGCTTTCTGTGTCTATGTGTCTGCAAGGGTATGCATAGGTTGCATCATCCACCCAAGTGCTTGGATCTTTCTGCGGATATCCACACTGTGACTTCAGAGCTGCTTTCATTTGTACATGCATTTTGTTGACCATGTTCAAACACAAAAGGGAGTGATACATCCTACAGAAATTCCATGCCATTTGCACACAGTGTGCTCAGAACACTAACATGGTGCTACAGCTGCTGCATCCTGTAATAAGTGCAAAGTCACAGCCAGCCTTCCACACACAACCACAACATGTTTGATATGAGGGGCATTGCAACCATCTGCATAGCAGAGCGACGTGTACCTGCTGTAGAATTAATAGAACAATGTGAGAAGTGCGCTTTCAAATTCTGCATGGCACATTTATGAACCGTGAACTGGCCTTTGTATTTCTCAGCCGTTTAATCCTTTCACAAATGACTAAAGAAATCTTTCAATGGATGGTGATGTGTGAATTCTTTAGCAACAAGAAGTTCATTGAATAGTTTAATCATTACACTGTAAATAATACATGGACTCTTTGTGAAAGAAGCCTGTACATGTACTGCATCTGTGTAATCACTTTCAGTAGCTGTGTTTCCATATACTGTACTCGTCAAAGGAAATTAAAATTAACTTGAAATATTGAAAAAGTGCTTTGATGTGAATAAACTAGGCTGCGTCGTGTCATCAGACAGTTTGTCAGAAGGATCCCACTACATCTAGTCTTGTTTTGCTGGATGGAAGCCAGCGTTGCTTTCTGGCCATTCTCACACAGCACAGCAGAAAATACGTCACATACACTACCAGTTAAACGTTTGGACATACCTTCTCATTCAATGTTTTTTTTATTTCATTATTTTCTACATTGTAGATTAATACTGAAGACATCAAAACTATATAAAAAAAATACGGAACAAGAAAAGCACTTAGAGCACGCAGTACTCCGCCAAGACTGCTCAGTCGTCATATGATTTCTGACAGATAAGTCCTGATAAGTCCTCAGCGGTGGATTTCTAGTAGGATCACAATCATGTGATCATCAGCAGGCAGCTGATGTAGTGTTCACTTGTTGTCATAGTTACAGTGACATCGAGCCGCTATCTGGCAATGATACAGAAATCTTATCAAATCCGTGGATCCAGACTATAAGCTGCATCACTGCCAAAATCTAATCAGTTTATATATTTATTTATTATTTATTATGACTTTATTAATCCCCGAAGGGAAATTCAATTGTCTGGTCTCATCTGTTTACTTTTGAATTAAATAGTCTGATTGCTGATGGTAGGAAAGATTTCCTGAATCTTTCAGTCCTGCAGCAGGGATAGGAGCCGTCCACTGATGTTTCATTGTTCACTGAGGCAGATGTGAAGTGGATGATCCAGGTTTGTCAGAATGGCCTCCATCTTGCTCAGTGCATGTCTCTCCATCTCATCCTGCAATGAGTTCAGTCTGATTCCAACCACAGAGCCAAATTTTTTAACCAGTTTGTTCAGACGCCTTGCATCCTTGTTTTTTATACTGCCTCCCCAGCAGACTGCAGCATAAAACAGGACACTTGCTACCACAGACTGATAAAACATCTGCAGCATCTTACTGCAGATGTCTAATGATCGGCTCTGGCCCTTTCTGTAGATGAAGTCTACATTTTTAGACCAGTCTAACTTGTTATCAAGGTGGACACCTAAATATTTATACAATTTTCAGTATTAATCTACAATGTAGAAATTAATACAAATAAAAAGCACTGAATGAGAAGGCTGTCCAAACTTTGAACTGGTAGTGTATGTCAGTGTCTCACTTAATAATAAACTTGAGCTGCCAAGAGCGCAACAGGTGGTTTCACACTGCAGACTGATGGATATATGAGCAAACCAGTCGAAGCTTAAGGTATTATGGCAAAGAACATTGTTCCAATTGTATGCATGCTGCATTCAGCAGTGCACTCTTTGTAAGGGCAGCAGTAGTGCATACTGAGAGGAAAAAGGAAGTGAAAAAACCGTAGTGAAGATGTGGAATTCAAGGCAGTTGTTTGCAAAATGTCTAAAAACTTTGAAAAAGAAGAAGAGATGACAAAATATTTGCCAGCTGCAGTAAAAAAATAGATGGAAGTGTTTGGGAATTGCTTTCAGATGGGGAAGTTGTAATTATTCCCTCATGTGTTTCCAGCAGCCCAAAGACAATGACAACAAAAGATGCAGAAACAGCTGCTCAAGTGAGTGTAAAAAACTTTCTGTGTAGAGCTGAAGTCTTTTTCATTTATCACCATTTCAATGCCCCTTTTCCATTTAAACTGTAGAAACATGGTCCACGCTGAAACACATTAATAAACCCATGGACTGTCCATGTTGTGACGTGATCTGACTCAGAGGCTGCTAGTCTGACTTACTGTGATAATCTTAAGTCTGAGCCAAACTTTTAAGGAGAAACAAGAAGACCCCTCAAAAATGAAAAGGCCATAGGAAGTTCAAGATTCACCACTCTTCCTTTAGGTTTTCTCTTTGTTATTTTTAGTTCTCTGCATCCTACGTCCTTCGTCTTGGCCCGAAGACTCCTTTGCTTCTCCTACATTTTGCTTTTTCATGATTCCTCCATAGTTTTAATAATTATCCCCTTATCTCCGTCTTAGTCTAAATTCAGGACGTTCTTTCCGCTCCTCTTTTTTTTCTTTTGATTCTCTCAAAGCTTCCAAGAAAAACACACTCTTTTCATCTCAGCCTCAATTTGGGTTCGATCACTCCTCTTCCAGACTTTCCTCACTCTTCTAGCACCTCCCTCTCTCCTCACATACTGACCCCATGATTCCTTCTCTTCTCTTTCTTTCTTCTTTTCATCCCTATACAGCTTCCATGAAAGTCTCTTCCCTCACTTTCTCTGCCTCGAGATTTGTGACACTTCCTTGTTCTGCTGTCCCTCCTTTCTAAGCCTTCTATTTCTTTTTTCCCCACACAGCTTCTCCAAAAAACTTTCTTCTCATAGCTTTGGTGTCAGGATACAGCATCTCTTCTTATTCTCTCTTCATATCTACTCCCATTTGACCATCAGTAGCTGAACTGCCATGCTGTCAAACAACAACTACCCCTTTTTCTGGAGTTTCTATCGTGTCTGAAGTATTTCGCATTCTTGTCCATTGCCTGCCTTGTACAGCCCATGTTAAACTTCAAACTCCAACATCCATAATCATCCTTTGTGTCTACACACACACACACACACACACACACACACACATTTACTGAAAAGCAGCTCTCTTGCTTTCCCCTTTCTTGTTCACTTCAGCAGGTAGGTGCACTTCCCTTGTACATTTTATTTCTTGCAACCCTCTTCCTCATCTTCTCTCTCCCTACAGGATTTAATTGACAGTCTGCTTGTGTATGAAAAAGCCTTATGTGCCAAAGAAACTGGAGAAAGACTGAGGACTTGCTAATAGAGGTTGTAGGAGCAGTTCCCAGTCTGCAGAGAAGTCTTGGACGTGGAAAGAGAGGTGTGCTGATCTGGGAATTCACCTTTAGATACAAAGAATTTCTTTTAAAACAGATCTTTATAGGAGAAAACTGGCTCTAGCTGTTACACAGAGGAAGAGTTCTGGCCATCTATAACCTTGGCTGATTCTGTGGAACAGATTGGATTTTCTATAGTATGTGCACCACAAAGGCACAGCCTTGATCAGCCTGGACAATGTTGGATCCCAGCTGCTTGTTTTTACACCCCAGTGGAATTAAGAACAATGAAAAAGCTCCAAATTGGATTCTGGTCATTCTTAAGGGGGAACTTTGATTTCACAAAACTCAGAGTTTGTTGGAGAGTGGTAGGTAGGGGCAGGTCCTTACGGGAAAGGAGTTAAAGTCTTGTGGCTCTTAAGGGAACTGTGTGAATTCTGATTCCTCAAATGATGTTAGTTGGGGCTATAGATGGGTATCATTACTAGTATACATTTTTAGTAACTACTCACTAGTATTGATAGTTATTAGCATGCAAAAATATGTTTCAATTAAACATTACAGTAGATGAAGCAGTAAGTATTAAAATGGAGAAGAAGCTTTCAACATGTCAGGGAGGGGTTGTATTGTAACTCAAACCATTATATTTTTCTCAACTTAACCGAGTAGTTTTGTTGATTAACCTTGGTCTCAGTTTGCCAGTGCATCTCTAGAACAAAACACTCTGATTGCGCCTGACTTTTATTCTGTTATAGGCGAAAGGAAACGCTTTGGGCTGTTTGTATTTCTTAAAAGCAATTACAGCTGCCTTGGGTGGAGCTAAGAAAGTAATTGATTTGGTGGAATATTTGC
Source organism: Amphiprion ocellaris (assembly GCF_022539595.1). NCBI lineage: Eukaryota > Metazoa > Chordata > Actinopteri > Pomacentridae > Amphiprion > Amphiprion ocellaris. The sequence continues at coordinate 40,064,599 of NC_072769.1, forward strand.
ACACAGGAACATAAAAATAGACAATCCACCAAACCCCCCCCCCCCCCCAAAAAAAACCAAAAACATCCTCAACGTATTTTGGTAAGCCGCTGCCTGGAGGTTGTCGTTGCCTGTATTGCAATGTCTCTTGAAAACATGCAGACAGCAGATGAGAAGGTCAACTGAAATGAGCAGTCTCATACCCACATCCTACATCTAGTAAGTCCCACTTGCTTTAATCTAACCAAACAGCAACTAAGAATTGAAACTTAAGAAAAATAGTCCCACACAGACATGAACCAGTCTCCCAGAGGAAAGTCCTGCTGTGTACTTTTGTCTCCACCCGACTTAACCTTTGCATATCATTAAAACTGGATGCAATTTTTATGACATCATAACCTTCCTTTTTGGGGGCCAGATATGCTTTTGTCAAGATGTACATGAAAATGTGGTTTGGTTGTATAAGAACGTAATTTTTGTGACATAGAATTGGTTCCTGTAGCGTTACCTTAATCATATACACTAGTGTTCAAACGTTTGGGGTCACCCATACAGTTTCATGTTTTGCATGAAAACTCACGCTTTTATTCATGTGCTAACATAACTGCACAAGGGTTTTCTAATCATCAATGAGCCTTTCAACACCATTAGCTAACACAATGTAGCATTAGAACACAGGAGTGATGGTTGCTGGAAATGTTCCTCTGTACCCCTATGGAGATATTCCATTAAAAATCAGCTGTTTCCAGCTACAATAGTCATTTACCACATTAACAATGTCTAGACTGTATTTCTGATTAATTTAATGTTATCTTTATTTTTGAAAAAAAATGCTTTTCTTTCAAAAATAAAGATATTTCTAAGTGACACCAAACTTTTGAACAGAAGTGTATACATATATGGAAAGGTGTTGAAGATGTAGTTTTGTGATAATAACAAGCGTGCTTTACTCTTTTATACTAATTTACCAACATGAAAACACCAAACACTGAAGGAATGAATGACTTTCAAATATCAGGAGCAGAGCTGAATCCCACTGGAACTTAGGAGTACTGCAGTATTGACCAATTCTGTACAAGTACCTCTTCAAGATTGGCCTTTGGTACTAGTTGGGGCCAAAAGCTACAAGTTTGAAAAGGATTAAAATAAAATAAATCACTCAATCAAAGAAAAACTAAACTTGGGAGCTAAAGAAAGTGGATCTCCAATTCTCTGTAGCCTGCCAGTGAGAGGCTGCTTGTTACTTAACATGCTGCGGGATGGATGTCACCAACAACAGGTCCTCTGGGCTGCTGTCCAGGATTGTTGACAAGGCCTGGGAGTCCCTGCCCACATCACTCCACAGAATCGTGCTCTGGATGACCAATGTGATGACAGCCACAATTGTATTTTCCCATTTCTGAAAGTCACTCCTGCTGTTGTGGGGCAGCAATAAGAGGAAGGCTTTGTCATGTATCATAGTTTTAGTTGCAGTTTTGTATCTAAGCTTTCTGGCAGGCAAAGCGTTGGTGAACAACGGGTGCTAGTTTTCCTTTTATGAGGCACCCAATGATGGATATATAGTTGTTCTTCAGTACATGCAATGATACAATGATGAAGTTTGTACTCTGCTGACTAAACTAAATTCAAAACGACAGCCAGAATCTCAACAGTACTTCACAGCCATTCTCAGATGTCTGTACACAATTTTATTCCTCTAAACTCTCTTGCTCCTCAGTACTTTTCAGATGTCGTGACCAAAATATAAATCTATTAGATCTGACACATGACTTCTGATGGTTCCAAGTTGGTGGAGTTATAAGTTGGACACTGGAAAATATAAACAGCAGCAGTGTTCAAGAAGACAAAAAGATTATGTGATTATAGAACCCTTCAAAATGGTTCTTTGATAGCTCCAGTCACTGAGCACATCTAGATTATACCTGGACATGAGCAATGCAGTACTACCTGTACAGGTCGACAGCCTAGCTCACTTATCAGTCCTTCATCCCTGGTGAAAAGACATTAAAAAGAGCTGCAGACTTAAGGAGAAATCCTCTCATTACATTTTTCATTTTACCTCTAAGACCACAGGGTACATTAAGGACTGGTTCAAGGCGGATTATTGGTTAGCTTGATAGATCAAAAACAGATATAAAGGTTAGGAGTGAACAGAGGTTATCATGAACATGAAGGGCCTGCTGGCTGAGCGCCCTCGGGTGGGACATGCTTATGAACTGACTGAGTGACATGGGTATGCCTGGAATTGCGAGATGAACTGATGCTCTTAGCTCCCTTATAACTGTCTGATTTGCTCATTATTTGTGCATAGGTGGGTATGTCAGAGATGCGGAACAGGGATATACATTACTGGATGTGCTGTATGTGCACACCCTGTACGTGGAAATATATGAATTAATTTCATTTTAAAAGAAATTACCCATGTTCCTCACTCTTATTCACTCCTAAACATGCATGGCTGCCATGGCCTGAGAGGTGTCAGGCCTAACAATGAACAGCTGTCTGGAAAAGGAAAAGGACACAGACAAGCCTGGACTGGAGACGGTGTGTGAAAGAGGGAGATGATTGAGACGGTGACTGAGCGACAGAAGGAGATGACAGCAAACAAGTGGTGTTGAGAAGCTGTGAAGTGATCTTGAAGACTACTTGCCCTGACACCTCTCTGCTTTGCCCTTAGGATTTTTTTTCCACATCTCATGCATGTTCTTGAAGTCTTTCAACATTTGTCCTTGCGTTTTATACATAGCTTTACTGGATGGCTTTGTTTCCTTGTAGTGTCTCCTCTTCAGTAGATTGTAAACCTCTTCTGTTGCTCTTTACTTTCTCTGCTTCAACTCTTCCTCCAAGGAATGTTTTGTACTGTAGCCCAGTTAAATAAACCAGTTCATTCAAGTAAGACACCAATAAATAAAGTGGCATGCGGATGTGCACTGTGAATTAGATATTCTATGTCTGTAATGGTATTTGTGTATGAAAGATAAATATATTGGAATACACATGGCTTGGTGTGAGTATTTGTTTTATGGAATGTGTGTTTTCATCTGTATGCAAATATTGTATAAGCTAAGAAAGAAAATAGAGGAATAGCAGTAGTAAGCAACTTAGTATTCTCTCTACTTTTACTTTACAGATACGGGTTTATAAGGCACACAAAACACAATAAGAATGGATTTTCACCATATGGGACCTTTAATATTAAATGACACAGATGAGGATGAGACAATTATAAAAACCTTAATCAGGACATCACTAATTATCCAGTCTCAAACTGAGTGCAGACAAACAAGTGGATCTGACTGATGATGATTGCTGATTATCATCTTAATCTAAAGAACAGAAAAACCAAAAAATTAGCTGAAAACTTTGGAAACGAACTTCTGCCACAGTAGCATTGCATGCTGGACCTCTGCACCCACACAGGAGAAGGTGAGATCAAGTAAAAAAAGAAAAAAAAAGTGGAAGAAACAATGCATGGCAACGCATATGAAACTGACATAATCAGCCAGGTATGTTTTGTGCAATGAATATTTGCACAAAATATTCAACATATATTTGTATGTGCTCTTTGTGTGTGTGTGCATCTCTGGGAGGTACTGATTCATCCGTAAGGCATGTGTGAACAGAGTAACAGACACCGCCTTGCATTACTTGTTGGTTATCATGAATATGAAAAGACACAGGCTGAGGGGCATGTAAGTGACAAGACACACGCATATGATGTATGTGAAAGAATTAAAATGTATGAGCACAGTTGTTCATGGGTTTGCTGCCTGCATGAGAGTGATGGTGTGAATGTTTACCACACAGTGGATGTATATGCATGTACAGTGTAGTTGTCTGTGCACCTGCCGGTCTGTGTGTTTCTGTCAGTGGATCTGCTGTAGTCTCTGCACTTTATCTTTGCACATAATTGACAGGAATTTGCACAAACGCACGCTTGAACTGTAATTCTGACAAGCTGAGACAAAATTGCAAGCCTCTTAGGCATTTGCAATATTGCACTTCTGGTAATTTGTGCAAATATAATCACGAATAGTGACAAGAATTTGCAAAATAACAGGGATCTTCACATTAAATGGCTCAGCAAACAAATGCTTTGCAATTTGTGGCAATATTTATGGTAATTGTAGAAAATGATCCAAACAAGCCAGAGACCAAAGACTCTGTCATCTTTCTTCTTAAACAGCTCATCGGTGAACACAGAGAGGGAATGGAGGTAAATACAGAACATGGAGATTACAAAATAACAGGTGCATATTAAGTCCTAAAAGAGGACAAATAGGACATTAATCTAAAGATTAAATTGTGTCAATTTTATTTGGATCAGTTTGTCTTAAAGGTACCACAACTATACCCAATACATTCAGCTTCAGCATATTCGGTACAGTCAGTTTGCACTGAATTTGGGACCATCACCATTGCATCATTTTTGCAGCAACAGCATATATATGCATATATATGCATGGGTATGTGTGAGGTTGTATTTTAGGACACACCAGCTGAAGGGCTGTTGCCTGGATTGCCTGAGGTGAGCTTTCTCCGAATAAACCAGCCGTTCAAATGTCAAAAGCAGTAGGGGGAGTTTCTCCCCCACACATGTGATTCCTGAAAATATCACTGCTATGGGTTGAATAGGCAACACACTGTGGGACGCAGGCCAAGAACGATGCTGATGTTATTTCCTTACGCACATTCCTTATGACAGCATGTTTCTTATTTCTCCCTGGGTATTTTATACACTTGCACCTATTAGTGTCTCATTTTAATCCAGCAGTATGATGTTCAAGCACATTTATAATATATGCACGTATAATATTAGTACAGCATACGGCATTAAAGTCATTTTCCATTCTAACTCATTTTTAAAGCAAACATCTTGCGCAACATATTTATAATAGCATCGCTCAGATACTTTACATTTGTGCATCATTTAAAATGTATGAATGTGGGTTACTGATGTCAGCATACAGAGAGTCTGTGTCATGTCAGACCAAATCTGACTGAATGTAAGTGAGCTGTATTGACTCTGGCTACGATGCTCTGTTCTTCATTGATTTCCCGTGTTCTTCTGCAGAGGCCCTTTAGAAATAAAGCTGACACTATGTCATGTTTTTAGCATTACTTTTTAACAAATCTCATGGAAAAGCAAATACTGAAAGCAGCAGTGAATTTATCCTTATGGCAAATATTCTCTATCGTAACAATTGTTTTTGATATTATAGTCCATTTTCCCTTATTACAGTGCAAACAGAAATATGTGACTAGATCACTGAGCACACTCAGTAAAATCTCATATGGACTGAGTCGTTATCCAGTGCGTACGAGGGTTGCATTAAGCATTCCTCAAAATGGATAATTTTCTCTTTTACTTTGAAACTGGGACGATCCAAGAGCGTAAACCCCGTGATGGGACATTAGTGCATCCATCCATGTTTATATCTTCCCCTCCCTGTAATAGATGATCTGAAAATATTACATTCCCTCAGATGTAGTTGCACACCATCCCTATAAGGTGTGCGTGTCTGTTTCTGTATACAGGTGTGTTGTTGATGTTTTTCTGAGGCATGTGTTAGCAACAGTATCTGCTTAAAATGTCTCCAGTTCATCTCGCCAGTGGTGTAGACAAACAGCAGACCACGTGTTTAGCAGAGATGAACACCCGTCCAGTAAATGTATGACGTGAATTTTTTTCTCAGTGGACCTGGCTTTATACAAGAGCCAAGCTATCGCGTTCCACAACATCATTAGTATGGCAGTGATTCACTGCTTGTGTGCGCTATAGAGGGAGACGTTTGCTGCATGACAGATGATCTTTATGCTCGAACCGACAGAAATACATGAACACAAATCTGTTCACAAGAATGTTTACACACACATCACACATATGCATACACACACATCAGATACACCAAGCGTGGACTTCAGCCCTCCGACACACATGCATGCACGCACGCGCACACACACACACACACACACACACACACACACACACACAGTGTCCAGTCATATCCCCTGGACATGTGAAAGTGAATCACAGACGGAGCAGTCACAGGTTTAGAATCTAATCCAGCTAGCATGAAATCTTCAAAGTCAACCTGCTCCTGAAAGTACGTGTAGACGGTTCACGTAAAGACACTGCCTGAGGCAACAGGTGGACAATACTCCAAATTCATTCATACCGACAGTGAATGAGAATAATTCTTATATCCATAAAGGATCATTAGACAGAATACAGGGCATTTCGCTGAACTGATTCATAATTTATCCAGCGAACTAAATACTTCAGCAAAAAATGTCTCCTCAGGGGGATCAATTACACAACCAAAAGAAGGAATTAAATTAAAATCAGCTGCAGTTTTGGGTGAGTTTCTTTACAGAGGCAACATTTAGTACATGTAAAAACACAACCATGAAAAGAGTTCAGGGTTGTGGATGGAGATGTTTTAGCTATGGAGGGGCCAGTGGTTCTGGGAGGACTACAACTTCCTACTGCAGACATTATCATTAAAAAGATGAAACACTTTGGTATTTTCTCATCTAGCAGACAGCTCAGGTAAAGCTGTTATGAAGCTGTCACACTAGAAAGAGAAAGCCCAATGAGCAATCTATCAATAATCCAAGCGCTCAAGGTTGGGGGGCGGCTTTCAATATTCATGCCAGCGTAATGAATTTTCTCAGAGCAATAAACAGCAGCTCAATTGATGCTCATTAGCAGGCATTGAAACATAGCGAATTCACATCAATGACTAAAGACAAAAGACTGACAGTGATGATGTGTAGCAAACAAGTTTTTGTCGGTTTGGGTTCTGTCCTATGGAATTTTAATGGCGATGTCAGCGTAATTTGCAAATGTATTTGATAAAGTCCTGAAAAAGTTTGTTACTACAGGCTCAAGTTTGAGAAGGGTAGTGCTGATTTTAAGCATGCAGTCCCCTGAATAATTTTTCTCTATTCTATCTGCTAAGGTTCATTTTTGGCAGATTATTTTGTCAGATAGGAGAAAAAAAAATGAAACCAGACTTTATCTCCCCTTAACTTAAGATACTAACTAAATGCTGTAACTGCTGTTCATTTTATAATGATTGGCTCTTCAACCACAATTAACATCTGGCTATCTGATATCAACGCCGACTATACCTTTAATCTCTTATGAACGTCCCTGCAGCTTTTCAATTGGACTGGGGATCAAGCAAACTGAACATAATGTTCCTGTTTAGTATGAATAGCATTGTTCCCAGCTGCCTGAATTATAGAGATAAATAGCCCAGGGTTCCAGTTAATTTCCTGTACATTCTCCAGAAACCTACCAGACGGCAGCAGGCATATTGTCCGAAAAGGTTGTGTCTTTTCTACACAAAATGCATCCCTGTGTGTGTATTTTTGATTTAGCATGTTGTGTGAAATGCAACCATGACTGTATTGATCCAACAGAAAACAGGGCAAGGTAATGTTTGACATAACAACAGTGACACAAAATGTGGGCTTTGCATGCTGGTACAACTACACAAAGAAAAAAACAAAGAGTCTAAACACAATTATTACAACAATTCTGCCCTTTGCTGCCATGTCTGAAGTTGTACAGAAATGCAATTTTGGAGCCGCTTCTCTGTTTTTACCAATACATTTCATTTTGCTCCAAACATACAGATAACTCTATATGCAGATGATATCAATATGTGTTGCTAGCGCTTTGAATTGTACAGTTACGAAATGCATTTAACTGTTTTGTTTAGAAATTGTTTTAAGAAAATACAACACAGAGGGCAACCATAGCAACAAAAATGATTGCAGCCATGGCAAATAAGAGTAGGAGATGTTTGTTGTATTCATCTCTAAATGTTCTGTCCAGCATTGTATTATTTAAATGAACCACACATCACTGTGGCTGCTAATCCTACAGAGGTACTTAACTTTTCAGGAGCATCGTACACACAGTTAAGTAAGTGTGCTTAGTGTAATAAGCATTATTTACTTCTTTGTAAAACAGAATTATGTACTGGGGACATTATGAAACCAAATCTATATTCTAATCCAGTCCAAAAAACAGTACAGAGCCAAACAGGCATGTAATAATCTCAGAGTATATATTCTAGATGTTGAGACTACTGTTTGGATCGCTCTCAGAGTTCAGTTTCCTAGCTCTATGATGGACTTATTAATTTCATTGCACATTGATGGAACCGCACCTAATTTTAACTGTGCTGTCATTCGAATGTCACCTCTTGATATCATCTCTTCGACTGCTAGATATGTGAAACTGGCCATGAATGGCTTCATCTGACACGAACCCCCACCCCCGTCGCCTTTCTTCAAATTCCCCCGGGTGTGGCCTGCCTTCAGCAGATCCACAATGGCTTCTCAATGCTCCGTCACACTCAACAAATAGAAAGACTTAAAGAGAAAAGGCGTGAGAGAGAGAGAGAAGGAGACTATGACTGCTGTTAGAAAAGCAGAGGCAGAAATAAGTAATGAAATGCCTATAACAAGACTACCACGGAGAGAAAGTATAGTGAAAGAAAAAGGACAAAAAGTGCAAGAAATTCATCTCAGAAAGATACAGCTGAGAATTAAAGAGGGTGGAAAAGGACTGTAATAGTCATATGGAGGTTGCTGGCAGGTAAGAGGAAAAAAAAAATAAACAGCTTTGCATAGCAGATGGTGAATGATATACTATTAGGGTAGTTGATAAAAAACAGGCAAAAGTCAAGATTACCTTTCCAGAAAAACAGCGACAGTGTGAGAGAGGAGTTAATTACAGCAGATGGTATGAAAACAGATTACTCAACTTTTACTCATTTTTACTCATATTTAACAGTAACTCTGATTAAGGTGAACATGACATCAACCTGGGAGAAAGATAGAAAGATGACCTCTGTTATAATGACGATCACGGAATAAAAAAAAAGGAGGACCGCTGGGAATGCTCTCCCCAGCCAAGGTCTCAGGCTGTGGGCTTGGTTTGACACAGTGCTCCCCTGTCTCATTATTGGGTAAGATGGACAAGGTTGGCTGGCAGAGAGATGGAGTCTGAGGTTTGGTATCAGTTATGGTGGATGGATTTTGTAAGTACAGATGGAGGAAGCAGACATAGGGAACACTTCTATAGTTACCCAACACAGTGGGTGACAGAATGTGACAAAGATTGGCCATTATTAATAAAAAACTAAATTCATCAACTCTTCTCATCAAATTCTTTACTCTCTTCCTACATCCTGCCAACACTGACCAGCTAGAGGTAATCATATACTGATATTCTTGCAGCAATAAAAAGCAGATTTATTCATACATGTTGTTCAGTTTGTGTCAGATGGCTGTGTATCAGAAAAAGCAATTGTATTGAGTATTGTGCCTCTTTTAAATGTCATTTTTAAAAGGTAAAGGAGCCTCATGATCAGTTTCTGGATGTTTTTTTTTTTTTTTTTTGCATCTGTCACGTTTCTATTCACTATGGGCTTATTTTTCACTGCATTACTGAAACAGCAAAACTGTGGCTGTAGAAGTAAAATGAACTCAAAATGTCTTCTGTGCACTACCACACATTTCTAATGCCATAAATCACAAAAGTTATATTTCTTTGACTATGAAAATGGAAGCAATATGTGCAACACTTGTCCAAGTGCCCACAGGTATTACCCATACTGGAAAATAATGGGGGTTCCACATGCATATATGGGATATTGGATTAGACCTATTTACATTTTTACAACCTCTGCCTCTCTGCATTTTTTATTTACACCATCTGGCTCTTTGATTTAAGCAGCATTTTCTGGAGCGCTTTAAAAGAGAACACTATCAAGCCACAATAACATGCTAAAAGTACGGTTAGTGAGGGGTTAACTGTCTCCTTCTTTTCCTCTCCTGTTTGGCTTTTTCTTGTTTCCACTTCTTGCTTTCAGACATATTTTTGAGTCTTGCACATGCTAATTAAGTGTTATTTTGATTTGGCTATCAAGCTAATTAGGACAATACCTCCTTCAGTGTAAAATCTCGTCACCATCCTGCTGGTCAATAACCAGCTGAAAGGAGGAATTTCAGGAGTGTTTGTGGGCATGCATTTTCCTTTCCAAGCGTATTGATTTTTTTTCATGCGTCAATGCATATTTGTGTAACTATGAAAAAACAAATCCTTTCTGTTGTAGGCTGTTTTGTGTATTTAATCTCCTAAACCAACCCCTCCTCACTGCTTTCTCTCAGCTGCTTCTGTTCCCTGTGGTGTCCAGCTCTTGGTCGTCATGCACAGGCCGGCTTATCGCTGTCAGTCATCACTTTTAGAAGCACAAGTCTGATTGTTGAAAGGAACACGCAGCCCTTGTTTCACTGGTGAAAGATCATATTGTAGCGCAGCTGTGTTTGTCAAAAGCTGCTTCCAGCACTAGAGGAACACACTACTTGTCAAAAAAGTAACCAACACAGCAATCTCAAGCTTTAGAGTCATTCTTCAGAACATGGTGGCTGCAGAAAAGTTAGTGAACAGCTGCATAAAATCTTAAAATCTGCCTTGGGGAAGTAAGAAAGTTAAAGTTTAATGTCTGAGAAAGACCTGAGCAGATTCTTGCTAGTACAATATGCAACTAAAAATGATTAAGGACCCCCTGCACAGTAAAGGATTGTTTTTTGTTTGTTTGTTTTACCATGTAACATGTCCATATGGTGACTTATCAGTAGTGAAATAAGCAGTCAAAGCCCTGGATAAACATGTCCACCCTGAAACTGCAGTGTGTCAAAAACACACTCAGACTTTCAAGATTTCATCCACAACAAACCTAAGAAGTCTGTCTGAATTACTCCAATATTACAACTTTCCATTGTGTGACATACAGTAGTTGAAAAGTGTTTTATCAGGGGGGTAGTGAGCTGGTGTGCTCCAGCTGCAGAGACTGAGGAGCTGTGGACGTATCGAGAGGCAGGGAATTCATAGAGTCGCGTATTTTTAAAGGAGCTAATGTTGCCAACTGAGGTAAGATTCTAAGAATGTGACTTTGACACATAAAGATGTGTTTTTAGGGGTTTCATCAGTGAGCAGCTGTAAAAAAAAAATGCCCAGAAAATCCTTCCTGTATCCAATAAACACCAAGAAAAATACAGTTAAAAGCAGACCGTGAAAATGTCTTTCCTAAAACAGTAATAGGATATCATGGTTGAACCTAATATGAACTTTTGCTGGGTGATGGATGCCAATGCAGCCATTCGCACCTCATACTGCACACTCATAAGGAGCCTGATGTGGTGGCTGCAGTGGAATTATTTTGGCCTTGTAACTCCTCATATCAAGCTTAATAAAATGAGATATGTGTGAGGGACTGAGGAGGGTTGGATAGGTGCACTGTTTCAGATTATTTTGAATGCATTTCCAAATGCAAATACGCAGACTGAATGTTTATTTTGGAAATTCAAATGACAACATCTTTCTCTCAAAACCTCCTGTCAGATGAAATCACACAATGTGCCATTGATGGAACAGAATGTCATGTCTTCAGATTGAAATTTCACAAATTCACCACACTTCTCTGAATTTATAAACAGTAACTAACAATAGAAGGAATAACAATGTAATACAAAATTGAGTGATGTAATTTCACGTTGCCTCTGCCAATCTATTTTCCCCCATAAGGCCTGATTTATTTTGCATGACTAAAATCCTGGAGAGAAAAACTGAGAGGTTGTTTCTCACTCTCATCCTCTAGCTAACGTCACTCCAACATCACATCATGTTTGCCACTGTCTCTGTTACACACATTTCATACGTCAGCTCTGCAGTCATTTTATGGATCTTAACCTAATCGTAGCTTAATCCTTCCTCCTGTCTGCCTCTGCATAATAGCACTGTTTTTCTATATATACAAGAATCCGTGCAATGTCAGTATTTTCTACTTATGGAAGAATATGTGGAATGGCAACAGTATCTGTGCACTATTAATATTTTAACATTAGTATTTTCTACTCATAGAAGAATCCAAACCAAATCAATGTCAAACCAGTGCCATATCATTATTTTGCACATTTAGAGGAATCTGTGCAGTATCTTGAATTTCTACATATCTGAGCAACTACCACATCAACAGTACTTACGTCTATTTCTTCTTTATTTTTGTTTTTCTACATATGCCTGTACATTTTGCACTATCCTCTGCTGCTGTAACAATTTGCTCCTATTTTTAGATAAAAGTGAGACACACTACTGATTATACATGACTTTAATCCCTAATATACCATCTCAGCTAATTTTAGAACTGGAATAATTTTTTCCCACTTTGTTGTTTAGTTTGAGAAGGACCCTGACATCTGATTACATCATGTCTTATTTTGTAGATTTCCATACATCTGAATTAAAGTTGAACTTCCCTGTAGAAGATTTGAATCATATTGTCTGCATTTTCCTAAACATGTACTGAGCTTACTCCTATTTTTGCACTCATAGTAGAACCGCCAAAAGTAATGCTGCTCTCTCTTCTGGGTGTCGAGGACGCAGCTGTTTTGTTTGAAAAATTCACAGTTAACAAACCTAATGGGAGTTGTGTGTTTATGTTCAATGAGCAGCACAGTTTGACTGGTGGACTGATCTGTAGAGCATGAGTTAGCTGAACGCAAAAAGCCTAATTAAAACGTTTAGTGTCTTCCCAACTTTAAGGTTGTCTTAATTAGACCAATTTGTCAATCTGGCAATGATTTAATGCTAAAGAAAGCTGAAGGGAAGTTTTGACTTGCAACAATGCACATTTTTTTTATTGCAAAAGCCACCTCAAGACCACTGCTATGAGGAAGACCACGAGGCCTCTATGTGGTTGTCTTATGATTAGCCAGTCCTTGTTGGAATTGTGTCCTATTCAGACTCTCATGTTTTCTGCATAACCCAAAAACTGCTGGTCTTTTTTCATTCACCTCAGTATATCATGTACAGGTGTTTTCACTCTGACTTCTTGACCATGATCCTAAGTTTAATTGGAGTACCAGACCTTGCTGGGATCAAACCTCAGACCGCTTTTGGAGTGAACCTGACTATTTTTCAGGTCAACAGCAGCTGAAGTGTGTGAAAACATCAAATGCAGGTTATATTGGAAGATTTGCCAGTTTCTTCTGCAGTAGCTTTTGCCTTCTTTTTTTTCCCCTCATTTTAATCGTTCTACTAAAATACTGTCTGCTAGGTTACCTCCAGACACTGTCTCCATGGTGCAGACTGGACTCTAAAGCCCTATTCACACAGGACCAGTATTACCTGGGGACCTGCAGGAATTTGTAATAATTGTGGAGGTTGTGTTTGATCTTTATCCTGAGATACCCATAATTTGTCAAGCCAAATTTCCACAAATTACCTCCCATATTTCACCAAACACAGAGGTCCTATTTTAATGTTCCAGCTGCACAAATTGGCAACTTGGTAATATTTTTGCAAGGCTTTCGTTATCTCTGCTCCTTTTTTCTGTGTCTTTTCTGCTCGAGATTATGGAGGCTGCTGTGGCAATTAGAAATGAAAGTTCTGAAGTTTTTGGGTGCGAATTCAGGAGTCTCCTACCTTTTCACTGCACAACGTGGAGACCATTCACAGAAAGAGCAAACTCAAAGACATCAGAGGAATGAAATGATGATTATTAGATGGATCATCTGCATGGCAACGTGTAGTAAGGAACCTTTTGCTGTCTAGCTCAACAGCTATTATGCGGCAGCCTGACATCATATCCAGGAAAAACGTTACTACATTAGAGTATTATAGTAGATTTTACTCATCCCGAGCAAATGTGGTCCCCAGGTAATATTAGTCCTATATTACCACCATTCTTACACACATACGGTGCTTAAATGTTTGCAGATGACATCTTTTCACTCATTCTTTTGTACTTTAGGTTTGTTGTAGATAATTCACCCTGTAATGACCAGTCAGCAAGTATATAGCTTACTGATTTTTAATCCATTCTTTTAATCAACTTGATGGCAAATTTCAGATTTGTCCCTTTGACAAAACCTTCACACCAATAAAATATGTGCAGGTTTTCAATCCCTGTGCCAATAATTCATTTTTTTCTGAATATTTATTGGAAGCTTGAGATGCCAGCGTTGTTGTTACTCCTGTGATGTTTTTAAGTTACCATTTGGCATCTTGTCTGTTGTTTACATTCTTTTTGTGGATTTATATTTGCTTTTAAATTTGTTTTACAAGTCTGGCTACAAGAGACGATGACATTAAACCCGAACAGAAATAAATCAGCTGCCTTTAGAGAAAAACGGATTGAAACCCATCATCTCCAGGACATCCAAACCCAGAGTCCTAGGCCTGGACAGTCTTCCTTTATCATCCATCTCATCCTGACGTCTCCCTCTCTAACTTTGTCTGTCCTTTTCATCTTTCTCCACACTTTGATCTCTCTTCCAAAACTCACTCTCTTGCATCATAAATCTTTACAATTCTCACCAGGTTTTCTTTCAAGACATGTATACACACTCACACACGTTTTGGATGTCACACAAACTCTCCCTTACTGTCAAACTTACAAACAACACCATATGCATCTGTCTCAGCATTATCACGCGTCCATCTATCTGTCCACCTCCTCAACCATTTATCTCTTATCCCTGTGGTGAGCTAAACATCTGTTTATCCATCCATCTCAGTAGCCTATTAAATCTCCATGTGTCTCTGTCGTTTTACATATTTACAATTCATCAGTCACCCACGCATCCATCCGTTCAGCCACCCTTCAAGAACTCACCTGCCCATACTCTGGCACTTGCAGTTCAATTTGTACACAATAAACTGCTTACACACACTCTCTCATACACACACAAACCACCATTGTTCCATATCTATCATCTTTAGTGACACGGCAACTAAACTGCTAGTAAAAAGATCTTGTTTAGCAATTTGAAACACATACAGTCTACATCAGCTTTCCTAAATGCTCAAACATCCACATAGCCCCTTAGTTTGCTTGCAGTGCAAGTTTGCAACCTGTACAACACTGGGCCATGAATGGGACCTCTGAAGCTAGCTAGAAGTCATGATCTAGTACAACCAGAACTAAAACGTGCATATAGACTGAAAAAAAAACAAAGAAACTCTTTATTGGAGATATGTTATGGTGGAGTCAGAACCTCACATCCACAGCTCGACAGTTAACTTAAAAATGTAATATATAGTATACTGTTAGAAAACCAGCTGGCAACGTAAGTTATTTGGGGAGACAACATTGAAAAAAACAAAACGTGTGAGGCATTATAATGCGATGCTCAGAACTCAACCATCAGAAGCCATAAGTTGTTCAAATCTCACACTGGTTTCACATAAAACTTGTCAAGTAAAGTGAAAGAAAGGTGGAGGAGATCTTATTCAGGATATTGCCTTCCTCTGTGAATGCTCTGGTCTTGAGTCTTCCAATCTCTCACCTGCAGTGAACCATAGAAGTTTCAAGTAAGCTTGTCAGCTGATGTGTGTCAGAGGTTGCATTGAGTGAGTTTTGGGTATTCAAAGTCTTCGCTTCACTTAGTCATTAAAATGTCAAACCTTTTTTATTCATTTGAAATACACATACAGCATATCAGAAAAACAAAAACACACCTAATCCCAAGCAAGTGCAACAGACAAGGTGTGTGATCTCAGTTTCTCTTGACAGCTTAGCACTGGTGAAATACGGGATAATGTACTTTCACAAGTTCTTCTAAATATCTACATCACTGTGATTTGATAAAAACATTTGTAAAACCAAACTCTAAACTGCTTAATTTTATTACCAGACTTGATAACCTAATTTTCTAATAGTCAGCAGGGAAGGGTGAGTAATCAGATTTGAGATAACAGGCCTGGACCTCACTTTAATGAGGCTAAAATAAATGATTTTGCTGTTTGAAAGCACCGTACTTTTTCCAGTATACAGTGCGCAAGAGACTGCTAATGAGAGCCTCGGTCATTAACAAGCTCACAGACAAACTGACGGGAGATAAAAGTGGGTGAATCTAATGCAACTACTGCGCTCTGACCAAACATGTGCAGTATTCCTAAGGAGCATCGTTCAAAAGGGAATTGTGAACTTTTTCCTAACAAGCTCATTTTATGTTACTCTAAGCACATTTGTGGTGCTACATACTGGTTCTTTCCAGTCCTCGAGCCACTGTGCTGCAGAGTTTTACACTTGCCTGACCAGCTGCAGCTCAGTAACAATGGGAGTAAAACAAAACCTGCCACACACCTGCACTCAGGGTCTGGAATTCAGTACACAATGTGTACATTTCACAACATTTTGGGGGTTATTTTCTTGGGAAAGGTGAATGATTTCTGTCCACAGCAAAATCTTTCTGGCATGGTCCCCAGCCGCCAGGGCAGGCCATGAAAAATATTCTACTGGACAGGAAAGGGATTGAAGTAATAAGGTTTTTCAGCAGTCCATCATTCCCACAAGCTTAATATGCATCCATGGATTGCAAAAGACAGTTCACTCATTAGTTTAATGCCTCCTTAAACACAGCATGATGTTCATTTAGTAAATTATGGTTTCTGTTAGACTATATTTATTTATAATAGCCAAATAGACAGTTAAGCAGGGTATGTTTAAGGATGGGCTACCTTGTGATTGAAAGGCGGGTACCATGTCAACATGCATAGTGTCCTCAAGTTTGCAGTAAGACCCAACCCTCAGTTGTTACATCTGATTTCAACAGACCAGGATAGCGACAGCCAAATGTCAAACCTGAGGCTGCAAAACGGCACTCCACAAACCAAGGGGTACTGTCCATCTGTTGACTAAAGTCTATGATCAACACCTTAATAAAGTTGAGGGATAGGTTAAAAAACAAGGAAAAAGTAAATAAGTCCTGTCTTGAGTTATTGTTTCCATTTTTTAATTTTATCTTTCCCCAACTGCTGCTACAGGCTTAAGTATCACCACGAGAAGAAGGTGAGTACAAGTGATGGACAGTGAGTGAGATTTATCTGGGTCTTTCACTAAACATGGTCATGATAGCACTATTTCTTTAGAAGACAAAAAAGAAACGACAGTGAACAAGTTACTGACACTTTCGGTATGAGCATTTTGCTCCCAAGATATTCTTGAACTTGAAATCGAAGTCTGAGATCACATTGGATTTGCTTCACAGCAATGAAACAATGGACAACTAGTGCATAAATATATGATTTTTAGGAGACAGGATTCCAAGATACAAACCCTCAAGCCCCCGGAAAAAAAAGAAAAAAAAACCAATAAGGATGTCATTGGGAATTCATGAGATGTGCAGTTTGGGTGTCCTGTTATGTTAGGTATGAGCAAGCATGAACCATGAAGAGCCAACAGTCTGCAGGGGTGAGCTCCACTATCTATAATACTATACTAGATAGTATGTCAGAAAAAGGGTTTAGCATTTCCCAACGTATACTATGTCGAATGCAGTATGCCAAAATACCCTGTTTTGTCTCATTACATCCAGTTCCATTTTGCAGTATCCAAGCTAGCATGCTTTTGGGACTATTCTCACTAACAATTCTCTGCACAGTGCACGATATGGCATGTATACCTGTTTCTCTCAGGAATAAACAAGTTTAGGCCCACAAATGATGATGGCTCATTTCACACTAGAAAGTGATGTACGAGCAAGATAGTCTAAGCTCAAGGTGCAATGTTATGAAGTAGTATGTCCCAGTTGTATACATACTGCATGCAACAGTATGCACTTTGTAAGGGCAGCTGGAGTACATACTGTGATTTGGAACACAGCCCAGGTCTTCATTCCAACCAGAGACTCCACCAGGTGCTTTCATCAATGAGTCCCACTTCACAAAGGAGGTAATCAATTAGAATTACCACCTGCCCTCTGTTGACCACTGATGATTACCTGTTCTTCTTTTTAGTGGGAGAAAAACTTCCCCAATCATCTGAGACATCATTTCTGCCTGAATTGACAGGCAATTTCTTGAGTTTAACTTCAGTGGGTATTCCAAAGCATGATGAACGATAATTTCAAAACATTAACATAATGGTGTGAATCACCCACGCAAGTTGAACACAAGAGAAAAGATTATGTCCATGCAATAGATTGCTAGCACAACTCAAACTTAGTCTGAAATCAGCTTAAGCACAGAGCAGTTCGGTCATTTTAGAACAAATTATCTTGACTTTTCCATGCATAATCAAACTTTGTTTTCCAGTCCTGTTATGAAAGTGACAATAGTGGAAAAACTACAGGCCTCCAGTGTTGCAAATACAGAAGAGACTTAAAATAAGATGGGGTGTAATGCAATACTAAAATGACAGTAATACCTAGAAAACCAACCCTTTTGGCCTCTTGCAGGGTTATGTTTTTAACAGACTTTCTTCACTCTTCTAACGTCTGGTCTCGGGGGAATTTCTTGAACGATGACATTTTGAAGAAACATGATTTTCACCCACGAAAAGTCATGTGAGAATGGACACGTCTGACTTCTGTTATGTTGTTACATTTTCACCTCGACCATCGAAGAGGCTGGCCTTCGCTCTGCTTTATTTCCCTCTGCGGTCACTTCTCGACTTCACCCCACCCCGTCCTCATCTTGAACAGAGGTACAAGTGGGAAAAGCTTTGAAGTGTAACTTGTTTGTCTTTAAGCTAGAGTGTGTACCATCTGGGAATACTCAGCATAGATGTGTGGCAGCCAAACCACGTAGTATCTCACAGTACATGTGTCTACCTGCGTTGGTTTGCTGCCCTAGAGAAAGTGAGTGGGAGTGAGAGCAAGCACAGACAGATGGAGCAGGGAGACAAATTATCCGAAACGAAGACAGAAGCTCGGGGAAGTATATATAGTTTTAAACTTACTGGTTAAGAGAGATTTGTAAAGATAAGTAAACTGGCAACATTTCCAACAGTGCTTACAGTTCTGACAAATGCAAAAAAGGACAATTTAATGATAAACCGTGGTATTCTAAAGGTTTACAGTTTAATCAAATCAGCTTATTCGATATATTAACATCATGCATATCCTACACAGAGTTTGCAAAACAGTAAGATTCTTTATCAGGATAAAGGCCTATAGGTACAGGATTGTGAAGGCAACTGAAAAAAAGGTATTCTGGTACAATTATCACATTAACATACCTTCATTCCTTTCCATTACTTTTGTATTACCAAAGGTAATGGAAAGGATTACCATTATTTTTGGTAATAGTAATCCTTTACCATTAAAGAACTGATACCATGTAATGGTAATCAAGAAGAATTCAAAATTTTCAAATAAGGACAAGACAAAAGAAATACTAATAAAGTACCTTTGACTTAAGTTTTTACTATACCGGGGGTCCTCGACTTTTGTCGGAGCTCTGTTCCTACGAATCGCCATAAGCCAATTTTTGCTGTAAGTTGGAACTCCGGCGAAAATGTAAATAAAGCCGTTACACGCATCATGATATTGATTAGTTCTTTGGAAAAGTCATGAATACCAATGACTTTCATGCATGTAGGAGTCATTTTACAAGAAGGTAACAGAATATGTGGCATTGTTTTTACAATTTGAGCGTTTCATTCTATCTAATTTCACTTCCATGGAGATGGAGTCTGACTTGGGAACCATAATGAAGGGCAAAAAGTTAGTGAATGTAGCACAATCCAAGGTGGTGTACAACCGGCGAATGTAAACAAAGCCGTCTGATAGTGCTGCGTATTCGTCCGCTCCGCGTGACGACGTTTTCGTCAGCTCTGCTCGCCAACTAGTTCCACATAACCAGTTCTGATGAAACGCTGTAGGTCGAGGATGTCGTGAACCGAGGACCCCCTGTAATGTGTGGATATGTGCATGGCAGGGTTGTTAACTTTGTGAGATTCTGTGAAGGGGTTTAACTGTGTGGATTCATGCATGTGTGGTTGTAGGAATATTCTTGTTTTACCTGATTTCTAAGCTTCATTTAATTGTGATTTGTGAGCTGACACTTGAAATAGGTCAATAAAAGAGATGCTGCAGGGTATCTGAGGAAAATAAATATTTGACTCACAAAGTCACATAGTACAAACACACCCCAAATAAATAATTACCAATAATCAGCCCAAATCAACTGACTTCAGCTGTTTTTATTAGTTTAATTAACATCTCCTAAAATATTGAAAATGTATCATTTATCTAACTACAGCAACTTATAGTAACACAAAGTGTGTCTCCATTGTTACTGGATACTTGTTGCTATTTTAGTGGAAAAATGAAGATTTCATGTATGTAGTTGTATTAAACGTCCATATGTACAATAACGTCACTGTAAAAACATCTGTGTTTAGCACTGAACATGACAGAATCCTATTTCTGACTTATTAACAGATCAGACCTGTACATTAAGATAGAAATGAGTGGCAGCTCATCTTTCTGAAGTGAAGTGAAGTACACGCCGTCATTTACCGTTCGATTCTTATCAATTCTGTCTCCCTGTTGGGATCATTTAGAAATAGAATTAGCCTAATTAATGAAGCTACAGCTGTTGTGCCATGAGTGTAAAAGAGCACGACTCCCTCTGTTATGAGACACTCAGACTCTGAGGAAAGACCTCTACAAACAGCTGGAAGCAACAATCTAAACTCATTCATTCATTTTTGATGCGTCTCATTAATAATATGACCTTTCACAGACTGTTTTCATCACAGTAGATAATTCTATTGACATTTAAATGTGTCATAGATGTGACCAGTGAATAAGGCAAAATTCACAATGATGGACATTTGTGCATGTATGCTGTAACTAAAGGTGTCTTTTGTCTGTGTGTGTGATGTTTATGGACCAACGTTGGGGTTGTTTTGTGGACAGACAGAGCCTAAAATGTGGGTGTCTGGAGCCAGAAGTGCAAGTTGTCAACTCTTTACAACCCTGCTGACAATTCCCACAATAATCCCAGTTTTTTTTATGAAGCATATCACCAAACCTGAATAGATGCTAGAGATGTAAATGCAAAATGAGGACCTTTTACATACATTTTTTATTGTGTCGGCTTTACAGTTAGGGGTGTACAGGTCTGTGATGAGCCTTAGATCAATTTGGTGTGGAAATAAAGAAAGGTTAAACACTAATGACCCATCCTGCAGTCTGGACCGCAGTATTATAAGTTATCACAGGTATTAATACCTGTGGTGTGTTAACTTAGATTTGTGAGATTGACAGACAACACTATAGCCACATGGGTGTCCTAATATGGAGAATTACATGTGTTTAAAACTATATTGTTCATAATAGGGCAAAAAAAGTAAACAACTGTCTTTTGGCATCTGCACGTGGTCTCTGTCACTCACAGTTCTGACAGCAGTAAAGCTGATGGACATTCTTGTCATTGTTTAAACCGATCCTGTTGCACTAATTAATATGTCAGCTTTGCTCATATTCCTCGTGTTATTTCACTGTCATTTTAGCACAGAGAACTCGAGAAAGGACATGAAACGCAAACACAGTGAGAAGGACGCCTGTGCAAGTGATTCTGTAATCATTGAAAGGGTCTGTTTAACTACCCTGAGAGCTATAATACTGGCAGCGTGAATGTGAAGTGATATGATTGCACAACACACTCATGTAAAGGCAACATGTCCTTGCAGCTGTCTTAGTCTATTTCTGCCTTCACCCTTCAACCATCCACAAATGTAAACAAAGATCTTCTCTCTTGGGATGACATTTTCATCATTTTCCCCCCAAGGCTGAATGAACTGTTTTGGTGGCATGCAATGCAAGGTAAATGCTCTTGAGAATGCCACTTGTTATAATTATGGGTATATTGGTGATGTCAATGCTACCAGATGTGTAGTTAAATGGGCATTATCTATATAAGCCAGCATTATTTTAATTTATCTACAATTGAAAAAAAAAATAGCTTTCAATAGATATACTTTTCTCCAAGGAGACTTTCAGATTTGAATGGGCAGTTAATGGGACAGAGGAGGAGAGGAAACAACTGGAGATTTGCAGGCTTCAGCTCCCTTTTTGTCATCTGTCTCTTTGTTTGCCAACTTCACCTTCATCTATCCATTCAGAGAGAGTGCTGAAAGAGACTGGAACAGGGACATGCTTCTTAATAAGAGCAGACAGATGCAACAATTAGTCTACTGAAGAGGAGGAAGTGTAGGCAGCAGCTGGAGAGACTAAAAAGATCACAATGCAGCCGTGTATTTTAATCTATCTTTATTTACTTTAATCAACACAGCTGATGGGATGTAGCTGAGCAGTGTTTATGGCAAAAACTCTGTCTTAAGTTTGGGATAATGAATGAATTTATCAGCTGAAAGTTGTACAACTGAACCACAATTTGATGTTATAATTATTTAATATACTTTCATTATTTTATACATTTTATAAGAGCTGCTATGAAAATCTATAGTGTATAGTTTGGTGTTCAAACTGATTTAATGCCCTGAACCGCAAAACCATTCAGTGGGTTTGAAAGGTGTGTTCTTTTTGAAAGAATTACACAATTTATTAGAACAAGACATTGTAAAAACAGAAAGAATCATTGGATTTTCTGTGCAATGTCTGGTTGCATCAGTAAAGTCAACTAAATCAAAGCTTTAGATTGTGATGTTTAATCAAAAGCACTTTATTCTACATTGTCCATTAAAAATGGCAAAAAAATAAACAGATTGCACCAGATTCTGTACAGAACCAAGTGTGTTGTATCATAACTGTGTCATATTGAACAGAAGACATTTTCTAGCTACGGCTGTGGTGTTTCTATGTAAGTGTTGGACTTCATATTGCAGTGAAAAATTAAAATGAGCCAACAGGAAGTAAACATGTGACAGAAGAAAATTAAAACCTGGGAAAGTGTTTGGGCTTCACAAGGTTAACACTGATTTAGGATCGAATCTGGAACACAAATATTAAACACACCAACGTAAGGATTTTGGCCAATATCAAACCAACTTCTTGAAAAATCTCTAACAATGGCCAAATCTTTTTATACCACAGATGAAGGGCATCTGGCAAACTTTGTTTTTACTAATTATGTGTGCAGTGTCATAGTGGATGGTAGCTGACTCTGAGTCTGTAAACCCTAGTAATGACATGAATTGTGATGTCAAGGTGGATATTTCCGACCCAGTCCCTCATCTGTCAAACCTGTGTGATCATCTTTTTATGTCGTGCAGTTTGTGACAAGCCACAAACTGCAATAAAATTGGTCTTGGTTCAGTATGTACTCTGCTAGGACATAGCAGGGTTAGTCAATCAGACTGTGGTGGCCGTCGAAATCCTGAAAGTGTATTACATTAACTTTGCTGCATGTCTTTCAATGCAACACAACTGTAAATGATGGTGATGAAGTAGCCTAAGCAACACTGTCAGTATTTTTTGCTCCTTGCATGATTTGTAGTTAATTTTTGTGTGTGTGGCCTGCAGTGTTGTGAAATACCTTTAAAGGAAAGTAACTCACCTGTTTGAAAAGGTGAGAAATGTTGCTAGATTAAATTGTGGACTCATGAGCACATTCACAACCTGAAAGCGTTGTATTCTGCCGAGTGTTAGTCGCTGTCAGCCTTTACATGTGTGTGCTTCTCTCCTGCTCTCTATGCTGTACGTTCATCCAGTTGAATTTATAATCAATCTGTTATTTATTTAGTTTTTTGTTTCTGTTGTCAGTAAATGGAATGAGTATGAAATAGTGACCGACCCATTAAGATACTTATTAATCAGCAGTTACTTCAGAGTCATTTCCAAGCTGCTAAAAATGCAATACTGCCTGCAAAACAAACCACACATGAGTTCTTTAAATGAACACTAAAGTCTGGCTCCAAGAACAAGTTAATCCCCATGTAACTCCATTTTGAAATGTCCAGCTTTACCGTCCATATTACTACAGTCCCCATTAGTGAATTTTTAATATACATTTTACACTCATTTACTTCTGTCAGCTGCCCTGTGGTCCAGTGTGCTTTCAATCTGCCAGAGTAGATGCTGAAAGGGGTCCCTGCAGTGCAAAACAAAGGCCTTTTACTCTCAGAGTAGTAGGTTTCTGTGGGCAGTGGCTAAGGTTCAACCAAAGTGTGATTATATTCGTCGCTAGATGCTTTTAAAGTAATAAATAAATAAATCAAGTCTTGACAAGTGAGCACCACTTATTGGACTAGTAGCCTGCTCTCTGGGAATCTCTGAGAACTCACTATCGTATGTTCTTTCCTATTTTTTTCTTCCTATCTGCTGCTCTCGTCCTCCTCTGCTCCTCCTCTTCCTCTCCTCTCTCTCATCCTAGAAAAGTGACTGAATGGGATTTTGGTTTTCTGGGTTTCAGAGATGCGCCCTCTCCTTTCTGCTTTCTCCTTTCTGACATTTTAATCTGCTTCTCAGTCGCTCACTGACCTTTTTTCTATTCCCCTCTTTTCTTTCTTTATTCTCTCCCCCTCTCTCTCTCTCTTCACCTCTTTTGAGTCTTTGCTCTTTCTATTCATTCCTCGGTCAGTCCTCAAGTCTTTCTCTACTTTTTTCAACCTCTTATCATTGTCAGATTTTTTTTATCCACCTAACACTTTTCATTTTAATTGCCTGCCTGTCGAACAGCCCCTTTACTCTTTTCTTTCAGCTCTCAGCCCATTCCCTCTGTCCATCCTTCCTGCTTTCCTCTCTCTTGGTATTTCACACAATGGCAACTGACATTTCTGGCTGATGCCTTCTTCTCCCTCTTGGCCCTTTTATGCCATATTCTGTGCTTCCAATTTTGTCTTTCTTTCTTTCACATTCTTCTTTTATTGCTCCTTTTTCGGTCCATCTCAGATGCCATTTTCTTTCTTCCACTTAGCCCTCTTTCCCGTTAGACTTGTCATACAGCAAGGAACCTTTGGCTTTTACTTGTTCACTACTCAAAATTTTCCTCATAATTCCTAATGTCATTGGCTTCTCACTTGCTATGTGCACACTGCAGAGTTATTAATTACTAGGATTATGATCTAGCCGTCGCCATCTCCTTACCTGTGTCACTGAAACACTGAAGACACTTGAGTTATTTTAACATTTGTAGCCACCAAAACTGAACATAAAACTTACAGAAAATGTGCACGACTTCGTATATTATCTGTAATGTTGACTGATAAAATCTCCTAAAGGTGAACTGCTAAATTTGAACCACAATGGACTACACAGATAAGGCTGAAATTTACAAAGAAGTGTAGTAACTCTAAAAGACCAGAGGCATGTTCACACAGTAAACCATCCCATATCCTTCCAGCAGTATTGGTAACACTGAATAGACCTCCCCCCCGAATCTTTGTCAAAACACAGCGCTGCCAGGCAACTGCCAAGCAGTGCTTTCTCTCCTCTGCCCCGTGTCGCTCATGGCGACTGTTTCTCGAACAGGGATACGACTTGTACCAAACTAGGGCAGTGTATATCTGCAGGCAGTGGTGGAGAAAAGTAATGATGGAAAACCAGGGACAGAAGGAGGACGAAGGCTAAAGCAAATAGCGATGGTATACAGATGCATTTATAGTTGACCTGGTCTCATCTCAGTGGCTCCTTGTTCCCAGATTACCTGCTGTCCTCTGAGATTAACACAGCAGCTTCATTTCCATGTGAGAAGAGGAGTCACAGTTCTTTCTTGTGTTCTTGCTTTTTTGCTCCAATAACGGAAGATTCCTAAGGAAAGTGTGGTTTAAATGTCAATGTCCTGGCTGAGCTTTTATGTTGTGCTACATCACAGATCTGCTACTGGTGTTGAGTGCTGAATTTTGGGAACAACTTCCCAGCATCTACAGACTTTGGAGATTCTACTGGAGATTGCTGTACATTTTGCAGTATGTTCTCAAAGTTGTTTTCCAGCAGCCACCTCCAAAGAAAGGCAGCAAACTGAGTCGGAAGCTCAGGCTGCCATCCCGTTAAAAGCCAAACAGGTAGAAAGGACAGCCAGTGCAGAGGAGGTGTAGAAACAAACCAAAAGAAACAGCTCATTCTAAAATCCAAGAGATATTTTTGCTGCTCATTGTTGTCAAACTAATTCATATATATTTACCTACAGCAAAGATACACTTTCAAAATGAATAAAGCAGACATTTTCTGTGTTGTATTGTAATGGCCCATACAAGACCTCCTGTGTTTTGCAGTCAGCTGTGTGCACTGCATTCTCACTTATGCAGATGATGAGAAGTTATATATCAACAATAAAACTGCAGCAAGTTGGTAGTATTTTAAAGGGACTAAAGCAAACAGCATCTTAGCCAACATTATTAGTTATAAAGTCCATCCATTATCTATACACTGTTTAATGCTCTGTAGGGTAGCAGGGGGGCTGGAGTCTATCCCAGCTGACTTTGGTTGAAGATTCACACATGGCCACACACAGAGACAGACAACCAAACACACTCACATTCACACCTATGGACAATTTAGTATCACCAGTTAACCTCAGCATGAGGGACTATGGGCCGGAGACCCCGGTGAGAGCCCACGTTGCACAGGGAGAACATGCAAAGTCCACATAGAACGACTTTAGGCCGGGATCCGAACCCAGGACCTTCCAGCTGTGAGGTGACAGTGCTAACCACCGCATCACTGTGCCGCCCTAGTCATAAAATGTTCCTTCACTTTCAAAGATTTATCTCCACTCACTGATATGGCCTCTAAAAATGCATCTCTGTGTGTCAAAAATCCATATTTAGAATCTTTCTGTGTTATATTAATGGTAAATTCCCTGCCTTTCTCTCCATCCTCCCCTCCCACCTTGAACAGACTGGCTCAGCTGCAGCTCTGCTCAAACACTGTAAAAGAACGAAGGCAGTTTTGAATGTTGGAGTAATTCAGCCACATGACAAGGAAAACCGGATGGATCCCTGGATTTGCTACGTATGAGACCTCAAACGTCTGACTATGTGCTTTTAAGACGGTAATCAGTCCACTGCAGTTTCAATGAGAAAACAAAAATACCATGAATTCCTATTTGACGCCATATTAATGAAAAAACAAAACAAAACAAAACAACATAAAAACTTCACATGTGGGGTCTAAACAAATGAATTCTTAGAAGCTCTCAAAAAACACATTTGTTACAGTGTGGAAAGGATTTTTCTTTTTAAACAAACATCATCAAAAGAAAACCACTAAAATCATCCAGACTCTAAATGATAGTGTTTGGTCTTGAAGCTGGTTCGTGCTTCATTATCCATATGCAGATTCTGAGAATTGCACATAATTTGTAATTAAAAAGTGTGTATCTTTTTTCAGACTTCAGTATAATCATATGTCAACTAATTACAGATGAAAGTATATAGAGATAGTAGACTTAATGTTCATTTATCAGATTTAATAATTATTTGTTGATTATGGAAAATGAAGATCAAAATAATGAGAGGTGATTTTGGCTCTTTCTCTGTTCACATCTAAGGGTTCAGAGAAAACTGTCTGATCTCGTGCACTTGTTCTATATGTAGTGAGCGACTGTGGTGCAGCGCTGTAGCTTTATCCTCTCTTATCCCCTCTCCTATCCCATGTCTTATCAGCCCTGGAGGGAGAGCAGGGATTAACAAGTCCAGGAGAGGAGAGGGTTAGTGCAGTAGAAGGACACGGAGGAAAACTTTAATACCTTGTAAAATCTACACTCTTATCTGGTTTCTGGCTTTGTATCAGATCTGGAGTTTGTACTGTGGATGCTTTATGTTGACGCCAACTCAAGAGTGAGACAGGAGAGTGGAGAGGACATGTGTATAGAGAATAAGTACAAAGAATTACTTAGAATATGAAACTGGAAGATAGATGGAAGATGGTTAAAAAAAGAAGCAAAAGGATGAATAGAAAACAAGAGTCGCAAAGAATGGGAGCTGTACAAGTGCAAAACTGCAAGTTCAGGGTGATTAAGATGTCAAATGTTCCTTTTCTGGGCCCTGGTTCTAACTGACGTCAAGATACCCCTGGTTCCAAAGGACAAAGCTGAAAAAAAAAGCTCCTTTCTTTTTCATTTTCAGCTAGAATAAGAGTACTCTAATAAAACACCACTGAGAATACAATATGCCCTCACCCAGGATATGCTGACAGACCTCATGATGAACCCAAAAATAAGAGCACTCAAGCTCAAGAACTTTGAAAGTGCTAGGTGTAAGTCTGTTATTGGAGTGAAACACTGGCTTTACCAGTTAACTCCTCTGGCTCCAAAGACCTGCCAGCTTGAGCTTTAAGATCAGATAATCCTGTATTGCTCTCCACACCAGGGGAAGTTTCCATTGTTATAGCAGCAGCATCTTTCTCAGCAGCACTAAATATATGTACAGTAGTAATAATAATTATAACAGTAATATGTACACTATATACAAGAATGAAAAATGGATAAATACAATATTGCTACACTATAAATGACAGCAACATAAAGTGGCTTAAGTCACAATGAAAAAACTCCTCAAAATGTGCTTAATCAGGATAAACTAGATCCTATTATTGCATAAGCAAGTATGTGCTGAAAGTCAAATCAGCATTATCAACAGTCCCAGAGTTTTAGAAAAGCATCATTTTGAAATATTTTCTAGTTTTAAAGGATTGTCAACATGTGTCGTGTTAAACAATATTCTATTCATCCTCTTTATTTATGCCACATTTGGTTTGGACAACACTGTTTCTTAACTCAATTAAAAATGAAGTACATAACAAGCACAATCCTATAAGATTGTGGAAGCTGCAGAAGTTGTTTGTTCTATCACTGCACCATTAGAAAAAGCTCTTGGTATGCAGAAAGAGGCATAGCTGTGAGAGATATCAGTGTTGGTCAAATTCTTTGTTTCTGATTGTAATATCTTTGTGTCTATTAGATGGATTGTCGCTGATTTTTCTTCAGACGTTAGTGATTTCACGGCGCCCACAGGAGGAGGCCTGCTGACTGTGTTGATCTCCTGACTTTTCCTCTTGGATCACTGTGAGGTTGACATTTTTGACTTTCAGTGAAATATCAACAATGCCAAAAAAATGTACAGTTCATTCTGTGGGCAACATAAATGTGTGTCATTTGTTTTCTCTGGTAAGCGTTGTGTTGATTTTATAACATTTAGTGATGGTATTTATCAGCTTGTCCAGTACTTTGGCAAACCTAACCACATTCCCATTTATATCCGCTGTATTTTGTGTTTGGTGCTAATAAGCAAATATGCAGAAAAGCAAAGCTGGCAAACACGGTAAACATTATACTTGCTAAATATCACCATGTTATCACCATTATGATGAGATGATTATGCTGAGATTCAAATTTAGCTCAAAACGCAGCAGTACCTGATTACAGCATCATCGAGATGCAGACTCCTAATCTTGTTGTCAGATGTAAAATCAAATTGCTATGGTATTTAAATGATGAAGAGTGCAGTATATAGGGTCAAAGCTACATTTTTGGATTTGTAGAAGCAGACATTCCTCATTTTTTTCATTACAGTTATTATCCTTTGGTTAGCAGTAAGTATTTTAACAAAACCAACTTGTGTTCATGTGAATATATGTCAAATAGTTTATAATCCATGTGCCCTTGTTTTACTTTGGAAAGAATGTTTTATGTACCTTCTTGTACTTTTTTGTTTTTACAGTGAATAATGTATTTTGTGGAATATTTTAGCTTTAATATAGTTTGCACTGTCCCAAATATTGGTGCAGTGTTCTCTGTGCTGCTTTCACAAGACACAGGTAAAAAAAGCTGACCTTCATCTTCTTCATCTTCTTTTATTCATCCAGGCACACCTGAAGGAGTTGGCAGCTGCCTACAACACCTCACAGACATCTGTTGTCAGGAACTAAACAGCCTTTCTGTGAAACTTCAGATCTCAAGAGACAGCTGTGGTTTAGTTGAGGTCAAATTAAAAGTACCAAAACACAAGCTTTTGCCCATTATCCCGTAGTAGACATGCAGTCACCATTAGTCACAAGGCCACCTCTCGGGATTTTATACCTTTTAGAGAAATGTAATTTTTTAATGTTTATTAAATATGCTAAGGGTTAGTCTACGACAGTTAAGCTGCTCGTTCAAGTTCATGCCATGGACTTTCTTATTCTTATTCGTCCATGGGACCTTGTGAAATCACAAAGCTCTGTGACAAAGACTGTTTTGTTCTCAATTTTCACTCTGCCAAGGAACTGCGGAGTTATGTGATGATCAGCATAGTCTGACCGCCTGTTTGTCTGTCCATCTGTTTGTCTGTCCGTCTGTTTGTCTGTCCGTCTGTTTGTCTGTCCACCTGTTTGTCTGTCCACCTGTTTGTCTGTCCGTCTGTTTGTCTGTCCGTCTGTTTGTCTGTCCATCTGTTTGTCTGTCCGTCTGTTTGTCTGTCCGTCTGTTTGTCTGTCCGTCTGTTTGTCTGTCCGTCTGTTTGTCTGTCCACCTGTTTGTCTGTCCATCTGTTTGTCTGTCCGTCTGTTTGTCTGTCCGTCTGTTTGTCTGTCCGTCTGTTTGTCTGTCCGTCTGTTTGTCTGTCCGTCTGTTTGTCTGTCCGTCTGTTTGTCTGTCCGTCTGTTTGTCTGTCCGTCTGTTTGTCTGTCCGTCTGTTTGTCTGTCCGTCTGTTTGTCTGTCCACCTGTTTGTCTGTCCGTCTGTTTGTCTGTCCGTCTGTTTGTCTGTCCGTCTGTCTGCTCACAATATTATTAAAAAAATGGACCAATGGATTTGGATGAAATTTTCAGGGAAGGTCAGAATGACACAAAGATCACCTGATTAAATTCTGGCAGTGATGCAGCTTATAGTCTGGATCCATGGATTTGTCGTGTGTGTCATGTGAAAGCCTCACCAGTCACTAAATTTTTTACAGGCTTGGGTTAAAATTTGTGCTGAACTTCCATGAAACCTGAACAATAATTTGCAACTTCACATTTCTTTTAAGTAATCCAATTAATAAGTAAAAATAAATCCTCTTCTAATCTCCACTCATTTTTTTTTTGTTTTTTCAACCAAAATGTGATAGTGTTTAGCATTAATATTGTCGCATCATATCTAAAAGTTGCTTAGCAGTGCATAAAAACTGACTAACCTAGCCTCAGAAATGGAAAAAATATTTCTAAGGTATTTTTTTACTGGATTTCTTCCTTCAAAGGAATATTTAAAATTGAATTTCTTTAAAATGTTTATAATCATTGCAAATTAATTTTTTTAAATGAAAGATGTTATGTTACTGTTTAATCATTTGATGATTTCTTGAAAATAGCATACTTTGCATACTTTTCATTGACTGTAATATTAAATTAAGTGGATGATTTTACAGTATTTGCATCAATGTTGACTTGACATGACTATAAAATTCGGATTCCATGTTATCTGAATGTAGAGTTTAAAATGTCTACATGGACTTTCTCTCCTTTACAAAACACAAGCACCAGTATAGAATGACTTTTGGTGTTCCTTCCAAGAAATGCCACAGTGGATACTTGAATATGTGAATGGACACATTCAAACAATGCAGTGACAAATACTTCTTTTTTTAGGTGTTGCTGCAGCTACAGATATACATGTGACAACGCTTCAGAGCAGCTGTGTGATGAGAAGAAGTAAGGCATGAATAAATGTTGGTTTCTAATTACTTCAGTAAGATGGGAATGAAAAGGTACATTCAGTCAAAAGATGGCAGGTGATGGTGAGGATTGAATAGAATAGATAATCATTGCACCAGACAGGTACGCTGACTCATACTTACAAAAAGCACTTGCAAATGATGAATTAGAAACGCTGACTCATATTTTTGTTTTGTCTTGTTGCACTATGTTTTTGACAGATAAGGAAATGCACTGCTATATTTTAAGTCCCTGGATGTAAAACAATGGAAAGTCATTATTTAGACAAGATTATGAGTATCTATGTATTTGGTTGCATTCTACATACCTTTTTCTAAGTGTCAGTTATACTTAAAATGAATGCCTTTCTCTGTTTTTTTTTTTTTTTTTTTTGCCTGATTCACAGCTTTCAACTACTGTGGCTTGTTCAGTTGGTGTTTTTTGTTAACAGGTTATACCACTGGGCCCTGACACTTCTACATGTCGACATGAGCTGCAATGTGGGTGACAAAACCCTGCTGCCAAGAATGTGAGAAGGGCAGGATTGTCATACTGGGAGATCACACATGGTAACATGAAATATTGCTGTGTGGACATACTAAAGGGATTTAGAGTTTATATTAACTTCATATTTAACAAACATGGCCCGGTGCCCTCAAATGCCCACTCAAGTGTACAGCATACAATTGCACAATATCACTTAAATAACTTGTTACATAATTTGAAATTGTATCACCATACAAAAACTGCATTACTTCGAAGCTAAACTGTTGATATTTTCCTCTTATGCCAAATGAAAAACTAACAGAATCTAATTACTTCATACAAAATACATGCCACACAGTAGGAACTTGTTGTAACAGTCAGTTTTATTACTGAGATGACAGACTCAATATTCCCCAGCATGGAAGATAACAAATGTCTGGAAAGATCTTCTATCATTCCTTAGACTTTTGTTCAGCTTTTCTTTCCTGGAGAGGTTGTGTTGCTCTACCTTTCTCTTTAAAATACCCCAACGGTGTCCAATTTTATTGTAGCACATGACATACTTGTCCAGGTCATGGTTTTTGCTTTGTTTTTCTATAGAAACTATCTGTGGCAGCGTGCATTGGATCATTATCGTGCTGGAATATTCCTCTTCTGCCAAGCTTCTGCAGACTGGGAGTTATCTTGTCAGTGAGTATTTTAGAATATCCAGGGCCATTAATGGTGCCATCTATAAATGTCATCTCCACAACAGTCCCAAGTCAACAAACTCCCACCTCTGTGCTTCACTGTCAGGACTATGCGTTCATTGTGGTAGTCCTGGCCGGGCTCATGTCAAACATGTTCGACCTTATCTGAGTTGAGGAACTCTGTCTTGACAGCAGGATGTGCTCCCAATATTCATCAGGCTTCCTGTCATGTTCTTTAGCAAAGTAGAATTGTGTGGTTTTGTGCTGAAGACAGAAAAAGGTTATGGATATTCAGATGTACTTTGTGCTTCTCAGGTGACTCTGTTTTCCACTGACAGCCCCTATACAGAGTTTAACATCTGTGTGTCAGAGCTAGATTGTAGAAGTAGCACACTGTCTGCAGTATTCACAGGTTTTTACTTCAGGGCCAGTATTTTCTATATAGTCTTTTCAAAGTATTTAATTTTGGTTGTTCATGAGAGGAAATATTGTACTGTTCAACTTCAAAATAATGCAATTATTAAGAGTTGACTTCATTTGGAATCCTTTGACATTCAAGTGATATTGCATAGTGGTGTATACTGTATCCCACATCCACATGCCAGATGCAACAATGTTTCTGGGATTCTTTTTAGGTCAGTGAGACAATAAGAAAGCAACAAACAAATTATAGCAGTATCAAAGAATAATAAAACTAAAAAATTATTAGATAACAGTAAAAACAAGCCTTCCTCAGTAATAAAATCCTGCATATCCTCTATGAAGAACTAACAAAATTAATTGTAATCAATCTGCTAATAGTTTAGTTTTTGTTTTTTTTCCATTTAAAATCTATAGCACTGACCCGGCCCAATGCAAAAGCAAACTAAGTGCCTGTTTGGGGCCCATGTGGCTACCAAGCGTCCACAAGAGACTTTGAAATGTCCCAGAAAAAAACTTGAAACATTTTGTTGTTAGTATTCTTGCTGTTTTGCTGTCTCTAGACTCTGAGCTTATGTAAGATGGAAAGCAATGGAATGACACTGAGTTCTGATTAAATTTTGAATTTAAAGGACGTGCAGGACTATAGATACACATACCCCGTAAATAATAACCATGACGTATTCACCCAGGCCACGGTTTAAATTATGATTTAGTAGTTATTTTATTTGTGAATTGAAAGGAAATCTTGGGAATGGGTCTGATGCAGCTGATGGAATTAGTATATTTAGTGCTGGTTTCTACTTATTCTTACACCGACACATGGCTGGGATTGCAGTGGGAGCGCTGGGGTGTCAAGTGTGACCGTGTTGCTGGCGAGTTGTGTACATGACTCACAGGGCAGGTTAGGTAGGAGGCCCTCGTAGCAGAACTTTACTTAGCGCCCCGGGGAGGCTGGAATCAGCTCTGCTTTAGCCTGCAAACTAGATGTTGGCATGTCTGCACCCCCACCCACCAGGCAGCACCAAGCGGCCACAGGAAGCCACTCAAGCACCGCCAAGAGGCCTGAGCTCCAGCAGCTCCCCCAGCGCTCAACAACAACCTCTGGAGGATGCACCTTCACCCCCAGCTACCAATTCAAATACAGAGAGGCTCTGTTGCAGATGGAATATTTGTGGTGCCGTTAAAGATGTACAGCAGCTGCAGCATGTACAAGTAGGTAGGTGTGATTCAGAAAAGATGAGGTGAACGAATGAATCCAATTTGTTTGGTGCTGCAATTTGCCTTTTTATAACACCGTACTCTGAAAACATTTGTAGTCCCCATATTCCTGTAGCGTACGAATGTTTTCTAGGCAGTTATCGAAGTGATCAAAGTGGGTTGTTTATGATTCCAGGTCAATAAAAGATGTGTTTCCTAGACGATATAAAGATGGGATAACTGGGATGCTGTGGACCAAAATGTGACAGTTTAAGTGTAACGTTTTTCCAAAATTTTTGATTAGTTGGGGAGAACAATGTAACCTCAGTGCAGTCTGCTGTAGTATTCAGTGTACAATATCTATAAATCCCACTGTGTGACGTTTGTGCTGGGTGAAGTGTGTCCTGTACAACACTTTGGAGTAGTTTGGAGACTTTTATTTACATTTTTTTTCCAGATATCAAAAATCGCTTGTAGTGCATCTGTAAGTTGCTCAGTGACTGACTGATGTTGATGTATCATCAGTTTTTAAGAGTTAGATATTAGTAAATTTTATTTATTTTTTAAAGGTCTTTAATCAAACAAAAGAAGCGGCGGAAGACTGCTGTTGGACAATGTGATTCTTCCCCTTAACCTTCATGTTGTCCTGTGGGACAAAATCCAGCAAATTTCACAGGATTTTGGTTGATTTTTTTGTGAATGTTCTTAAAGAAAATATTATTATTATATTATTGTTAAGTTTTACTGATATATTTGGAATCACTTTAGATATTTTTAGGATCTTTTTGGAAGATTTTTACAAATTTTTTGAAAATATTTACAAGAATTTTCTTTCCAAATTTGGGAGATTTTTTTTTTAAATAAAACTTTTAAGAGAAACTTTTAAGGAATTATTGGAATTTTCTTCCTGAAGGTTTTGCAAATTTTCAGAAATTTGTGGAATTTTTTTGCTGAAATTTTGGATTTTTTTCAGACAAGGAAACAATATTTTTTGGTGCCCGTAAATGAAGACAACAGGAGGGTTAAGTACCATCAGTTGTGAGTATTGTAGAGGGTGATATTAAATCTTTTTCTTAATATTTCAAGGGCTTCATGTTAAAAAAAAAAAAAGAAGCTCCAAATTGGTGATGCCAAATCTTTTCTATGAGTTGAATAAGAGTTGTGGATTTATAATGTGCACCGATTTACACAACATTATTTGAGGATGCACTATTCACACCCTCTATTGTGATACTTCACGAACCTTTTATGCTTTTATTTTTCTGTTTCTCTCCTGTATGCTTTGGCAGCTGTTACAATGTTTTCCAAGAGCTCAACTTTTCACCTTGAGTCAGCGGCACCCTGCTTTGATAGTCCCACATTCATCTCCCTGAGTTGTGCATTCAAGCGCCTGCTCAACGCTTCTCAACCAACACGTGTCACTCATCCTGAGCAGCAGTCTATCTTAAAAATAGTATCTAGCCCGAGGCCGTGGTGACTGGCAGGCATTAAAGCCAAACACAGGCTCCAGGGGGCGAAATGGAAAACTGAGCCAATGTAGGAATAAAATCCCAATGCAGATGTTCAGGATGTTGTTCTGGGGTTCTGTCTGTTTCCTGTTCAGAAGTTTGGGTTGCAGTCTTGTCTGTGAGTGTCTGTGTGTGTGTGTGTGTGTGTGTGTGTGTGTGTGTGTGTGTGTGTGTGTGTGTGTGAGTGTGTGTGTGTGCGTCCATGCGTGCGTCCATGCGTGTGTTCTGATGGCTTACGAAAGTGTAAAATATATTGGATAAAATTTTAATGGAAATACTGTGTAAATAGTTTTATGAGGATATATACTATCATTCAAAAGATTGGGGTCATTTAGAAATGTCCTTATTTTTGAAAGAAAGGCATTTTTTTCAATGAAGATAACACTAAATGAATGATAAATCCAGTGTAGACATTGTTAATGTGGTAAATGACTATTGTAGCTGGAAACAGCTGATTTTTAATGGAATATCTCCATAGGGGTACAGAGGAACATTTCCAGCAACCATCACTCCTGTGTTCTAATGCTACATTGTGTTAGCTAATGGTGTTGAAAGGTTCATTGATGATTAGAAAACCTTTGTGCAGTTATGTTAGCACATGGATAAAAGTTGGAGTTTTCATGGAGAACAGGAAATTGTCTGGGTGACCAGAAACTTTTGAACAGTAGCGTAGATACATGGGTAATTCCAGGAATTTCAATGAACATATTGTAGGATAGAGATCAAATATTTCTTGCTATGTTCCTATTAAACTCTGAACTCGTGTGAATTGAAAGAACTTGATGCGTAACCAGTGGCCCTTCCTGTGTTTTTAATATAGCCTAAAGGCTTTTAATAGCTTAGGAGTGTATTCTGTCATGACCAGGTGCTGCTCCTGGTTGTTTCTGTCAGTAGTGTGATTGAATTGCACAGCAGCATTCTTGTTTGTTTGTTTGTGCTTCATTTAAGGTCACGGTTGCTATGTCTTGAAAACACCAATCCAAGCTTCCATCTTTTCAGTCTTTTTCTACACAGAGATTCTTGTTAGTTTACTTACTCTTCATGAAGTCTTAAAAACCAAAAACCCAGTTGGCCTGTGATGTTTTTAATTCTAAGATATTGAACAATTTGCCATTATTTTACAAATTTTCCCTGTTTGGTTAAATTACAGATAATAACTACAAAAGTCACAACAAAATGGAATAATTTCCATGTTAAAAAAAAACTAACAAAGAGCCAAAACTGTAAACAGTGTCCACATCAAAAATCAGTATTTTTACAAATAGTAATCTGTTTATTTCACAGTGTTTGATTGTAAAATTCCACTGTCATTATTTTACAGCTGCTTGCATTGAAATTCACTATTAAAAACTGAAAAATCGTTAGTCAGTTTTAACTGCTATTTTACAAATGTTTTGTTAGATTACTGATAATACATTTTAAAAAAATACTGAAAAAAGTGTTGAATTACATGTTAACAATAATTAAAAAAATACATCATGTCCATTTTAACATCACTTTCTGGTGTTCTTACTGCTGGATTTTTGCAATTTTGTAATTTATTTTATTTTTTACAGTGGTTACACTCTCTGAAAACTTTCCAACCACTTTTAAGTCCAACAATAAGCCACTATCCATACCTCACTGGATCTGTTCACCAATATTTAAGATTTATTGCTCCTTGTCTAAATATTGTGGACTCATGGCGGCTCAGACGCTTATGACTGTCAGCTGAAATAGTGTCAAAATCCGTATTAGGAGGAGGAGGAGCCAGTGGTGACATAAATGCCGAACTTTCAAGAGGCTCAGAATGTTGCAATACGACAAGATGATCGATGTTCTTCACTTCACCTGTCAGTGGGCATCATGCTTTGGCTGATCAATGTATATGTAAATATATGGTTTGTCATGGGATCCTAACAAAATAATAATACGTGCTGTAAATAACTGGCCTGAATCACACTAACCCACACCAGGCTAACTTTCAGAGTCGAACTCCCACCGCTTGGAGAGCGATCAGCTCCGGATGCATCTCGTTAGCACGGCCCACTGGAGACCTGTGCTACTTCAAACACCTCCATGCTGCTGCTGCTACTGCTGAGCCTGCTGCTGGCTATAAATAGAAGCCAATCTGCAACCCCACCTAATGAGCACAATCCACTTCAGACCCTAACTGTCAACAACCAGCCACCACCAGTGTGTGTGTGTGTGTGTGTGTGTGTGTGTGTGTGTGTGTGTGTGTGTGTGTGTGTGTGTGCGTGCGTGTGTGCAGATACAGCTGACCACGCTGTTTTGATCATGGATCTACTGCACATCACTTCTCTGCCGAGGAGTGTGTGTGTGTATGTGTGTGTGCATTAGGTTCGAGCGATCTTTTGTTGCTAAATATAGACAAAGCAATTTTCCGAGTTGCCTTGGCAGGATGATGGCAGCTCGACAAGAAAATCGCCCTCCCTCTCTCTCTTCCTGTCTCTCCCTCTGTCCAAGGTTGCTCCTCCATTTTTTCTCTCCTTTTTTTTCCTTTGTCTCTCTCTTCTTAACTCGCTCAGATCTTGCTGACCTGTCACACCTCTAAAGGAGGAGTGTGTTTGTATGTGTAACCAGGGTGAATGCTTCCATGTATTTCTGCACATCTGTTTGCATGAATATTTAAAAGTACTATGTGTTTACTTGTGGGTGTACTGCTACAGTGTAAAACTACATTATGGAATTGAGTGAATTCAGCTGCTCAACAACCTGATGGAATTAAATTCGTTAAGTGTGACATCCAGCTTACATTTTCTTAGCATCAATCATCATTCGCGGTTGTGAATTGGAGCTATGAGAGCTTATAAATGTGTTGTTTATTGCTCTCGAATTGTTAACACTAGCAGACAACACTACATGCAGAATTATAGTTAAAAGTTGTATTTGTCGTGCATTTCTTATGAAACATGGGTCCTTGTGAGGAAATAAAAATAATTATGATGATTATTAGTATTCATTTCACCCAAAAAAAAACCCCACAAATCTTCGATGTTAAGTCCACATTTAACCCTGCTTTTCTATTGTTGTAGGGAATATTTCATGAACATGTGTTTGCGCTTTATTGAATCGGGTCCGTGATCTTATTCATGTTAATCTTCTCATATTTATGTATCTTGTATTTATATCTATGTTTTCCTATTTTTGTCTTGACCGAAGAAAAGCAAATTGAGTTTAAATGTAATGAAATGCAATATATAAATAAAATTGCTTGGCCATGTCTTCTCACTTGGTTCACTTACAATTCTGTAAGACGTTTTTGATTATGTAACGCTTGTCAGTTTGACAAATTAGTTATTGCCCAGCTGGTGGTGAAATTTGCAACTGGCCAAAAATGCTGCCATGATGCCATTTTTACAAGTCTTTTGTGCTGAGCCCGTCCACTCGGCAGTTATTCTTAGCACTTCCCAAAAAGCTCATTGCTCGCTTACAACTGGTATCAACGTGCTATCTGTGTTCAGATCATTTATCTAGATAAAAGAAAATACACTGTAATGCATGATGTAAATGCATGCAGAATGCATTAGAATTGGGATCAGACCTGCAGTGTTACTGGATCTGAGACAGGAGTAAATCTGTACAGCATGACCACATTCTAAAGGAAAAACATTCACTCTCAAATCAAGTAAAACAATGTCTACAGGTGGCAGTAAAAATGTTAAGTCAGCAATAGAAGGAAAAATGTCCATGTAAGATGCACCGTGGTTGTCGCCGACTTAGCCAACCTCTCCTCACTATTTTACATTTGAGATCAGATAACAAGAAATCCTGTTAATACCAGATGAAAATGTACAGATCCCTGGA
Source organism: Amphiprion ocellaris (assembly GCF_022539595.1). NCBI lineage: Eukaryota > Metazoa > Chordata > Actinopteri > Pomacentridae > Amphiprion > Amphiprion ocellaris. The sequence goes on from NC_072769.1 coordinate 40,104,077, forward strand.
TCAGATGTCAGTGTCTAGATGATGCCCTGATGCCAGAAAACATCAAAAAGGTGTATTTAGGTCTGTATGTACTAAACGAACATACACATGGGCTCTTCTCATCTCTTCTCATTTATGAATATCTGATCGGACACTGCTGGTTAATGGTTGAAAGCTTTCCTTCTCTCCGTGTCTCTCCCTCACTGTCCTTTTCAGTGCGGATGGCTTCAAACCTACACTAATTAGTGCAATCGACGCTCAATAGCTGCAGATCAATGGTACTCTGCCGCCTACTGGGAGCAACACACTGAGGGCCGAACCACAGATCTGTCACCACAGAGAATGTGACACAACAGAAGGCCTGTCAGCTCAGGTGACGAATGCTGTCACTGCTTCAAGGGGAAAGAAAATTACAGAGATCAATGTATAAAGAGACACATTCTAAAACGCTACATATCTATTATTGGCAGGCCAGAGGGTCATTACACTTAATTTGCCCCTTTCTGCTTTTGACATTTAAAGTGGTAATCTGTGATTCTCGCTTCTTTCATTTTGGCAACATTGTGCTTAACTCCCCAATGATCATTTGTCAATCAAATACAGAGACCAGTGCAGACTTGGTCCTTTCATTTAATTTATTTTTATTTAACTTGCCTGGAAAAATTTGTCAGTTCAGCTTTCTGAGCTGTCATTGTTCACATTATCTCAGATGTCTTTCTTTTGGCTATTCATGTCAGTCAGTCCACCACTTTGGTCTAGAGTGGAAAATCACAGCAACTGCTTGAGGGATTGCTATAAAATTCTGCAGAAACATAATTGCTTAGCAGCACCATCAGCATGTAATTTGTCAATATCAATGGACTGCAAAAAAAATTTGTACAGTCATTTATGCACTCCTGTCATATACATTTTAATTTATGTTAGCATGCTAACATTTGTTGTTTAACCCTAAATACAAAGTAGAGTTTTAATTAATGTTGCCTGCTAAGGGTACTAAAAATATTGGACAATGTGATATTCTGACCTAAATGAAAAGCAAAATAATCACAGGAGACATGTTTACCTTTTACCTGACAAACATCAGTGCTGTGGCTCCCACTAGACATTTGTGTAGAACTATGTAATGAACAAAAGAGTCAGCTCCATAAATATTTGGACATTGAATCCAACTGAGCATGCATTTTACTTGCTGAAGAAAAAACTGAAGGGAAAAGGCCCCAAGAACAAGCAGGAAGTGAAGACAGCAGCAGCAGGGGCCTGGCAGAGCATCACCTGGTGATGTCTGTGGGTTCCAGACTTCAGGCAGTCATTGACTGTAAAGGATTTGCAACCGAATATTAAAAGTGGCGATTTGATTCATGATTCTACTAGTTTGTCCAATTACTTTTGGTCCCTTAAAAAGGTGGAGGGCACATATAAAATGCATTATAATTCCTACACCGATCACCTGATTTGGATGTAAAAGCCCTCAAATTAAAGCTGAAATTCTGCACTTAAAGCACATCTTGACTGTTTCATTTAAAATCCATTGCAACGGTGAACAGAGCACAAATACTGAAAATTGTGTCAAAGTCCAAATATTTATGGACCGTACTGTAAGTTAAATCTTTAGTTGTATCTTGAGGACAAAAAATAGGTTTTGTCAATGACCTTTGACCACTGAATTCTAATCAGTTCATCCTCAAATCCCTTCAGGCCCTCAAAATGTACCGTGTTCATGAGAATGTGATGGACATCCGGATGGACAACAACTGAGTTCAACTCCCACAGACTAGAAAAGTGGTAGAACAAAAACAATTTCACATCGGTGGTTTCCACAGGGGCATGTAAAACCAAGGCTATACAGAGATGGTGGTTCAGGTGGTAGCATAAATAAAACACACGACCTTCAGGAAGGATACTGGGGTGTGTGTCCCATGTGGAACTGCTGTCCATAGTTTACTAATCAGTCAGGTTTTTAGTGACTTTTTTTTTTTTTTTTTTGGCCAGATTCAGCTAAACTATTTGGTTAGGTTTCGTTAAGGATCATAGTTTCGGTTGCAATTGACCCTTTCACAATGATAACCACATGTTAGAGAGCAGCTTCTCTCATCTGCACCAACCTTCTCTGTTTTCTTTAATACCACCATCACCACTATACCCATCTAAAATATGATTTGCTGCCTGAAAAGTAATAAATGTGACAACACCAACAGAGAACATTTCATTACTGTCGAATGGCATGTATTTTAGACACTGAGGGAGTTCAACAGAGGTATATTATAGAGTCTATCTATAGGCTCAAAAGGACACCTGATGCATTAAAATCAAAGGCTTGAGAACAAACATCTCCATATAATTAGCTGGAAGTAAAACCACCTCTAGCCAATGGATATAACTAACCACCAAAACGTATAATTGTTGTTTTAGCATCACTTTTCAAGGTTCTTTTGGAAATACAGTGTGTATTACAGATGTCTCTAAAGACTTGTGACAGAGGAGACTCTAGTTTCTGGTCTCTATTATTTGACATTGTTCTACAGTATGAGTTTTTCAGTTACACAACATACATCTCATCATTAGGTTTGTGTGCTTTTCCCTACTGAGAATTTCATTCTTTGTGTGAGTTTAATTAGTTTCTTACAATCAACTCTTACAGATAAACAGACTGCAGGCGCTCTACCTGCCCACTCACCTCCAATGTTTCTCTGACACGTGTACACAAACACTACAGTGTATGTATACCTGAGGGTGATGCGGCCATTGGAATATCTAATATTTCATTAAATTTGTTTCACAACAGTCATTTTTCCCTGATTGAAAGGACAGAAACACTGTCTGCATTTCAGTGGGCTCAAAGATCTCAAGCTTTTCTAATGCTAATCTACATCGTAATTAGAGTGCAGTCTTAATTTGGTCCTACATTCATATGGTTTGTTGTGGGGACTCACTTATCACATAAGCACTAAGATTGTAGAAGAAAAGAACTGCGCTTGTTTAAAGCACTAAATCATGTGGCAGCAGTGAAGCATGCAGATTCTGTGATATTTGCAGAACATGGTCAGGGCCACTTCTGAAACTTACATCTCTTTCTATTCATTATTTAAATACAAGAGCGGTACATTTTCCACCAGTTGACTCATCCGTTAATATTAAAATTCATATTATAGCCAAGAGAACTCCACTATTTGCAAAATGAATAACCAGCTGGCCACACAGACAATAACTGTCTACTATTTAGTGCCACAGATAAAACCCAAGGCTTGTCAAAGGCACTGAAATACTTTAGAAATGAAGGACATATGGAAGAGTTATTTCAAAAAATGTTGTAATTAATGTGTTTTTTTTCTTCCCCAAGTAATAGAAAGCCTCTGCCTCAGGGAAGGAAAAAAAATTTCAGTTGGTTATATATAATAAGTGTTTTGTCAGGAATTGCCAGTTACCTCAAGGAAAATTATGTACAGTGTTTACATTCCTACACATACTCACACACGAAAAGAGCAATAACAATAAAAGGTTGAATATTTGTATATTCTGTCAAAACCAAATAATGTATTTATAATTCAAGTGTGTTGTTTTTATGTTTCCCCGACTGTGTTTGTGAAATAATTAAAACCTGTGAGATAAACAGTGGAAATCGTCTAATCCACCTCTGGTGTCCACATACATGTAATGCGATTTTTGTGCCCTGCAGTTCTTTGCAACATCTAACAACTGTAAATGTGAACAAAAGGTGCAAAGCTGCATTTTTCTGCCTTTAGTAATAACTCTCACAAGCCCATTATTAATGTCACCAACAGCCTGTAGAATCGCTGCCCTCTGAGCAGCTGCAGCCCCATGTGTTTTGGTCAAGGACATGGTGACAAAGACAAAGTCTCTGGCTACCATCAGCACTGACCTGCTGATCTCAAAGTCTGCAGCACGGTCACTTTACCCACCTGAATAAAGTTCCCTCTGTACCAGTACCAGTATGTGCATCATGGAAAAATAGTGTCTGTTCGAACTAAAACTCTTTCTATAGATGGTAAAATATGTCCTTTATGGTGCACAAGTGTGTGTGTGTGTGCGTGTGCTTGTGTGTGTGTGTGTAGTGCAGGTGTGTGTCATCATCATGCATCAGCTACAGAGCGGAAAACAATGAGAATAATTACCTTGATTTGATGTTCTTAGATCATCTGCCAGTTGCTAGTGCTGAAAGCCTGAAATAAACAGAAAAGGAGAGAAAAATAAATAAACAAGCTGAATACGGCTGGAGTTTCATTCACCAAAGAAGGGACAGGTCCCTGCCTGACACACAGCGAAGGGTGTAAGAAAGTTAGAAGGGAGTATTCCTGATTGGTGCATTTGTCTACATCAAAGAGAGCCAAGTGCAAAATGAAGCAGCTGGGCAGGCTTTACATGGAGGAACAAAGCAGAAAGCCACAATCAAGATTTTCACATCACAGATTCAGCTCATACGTGAACCCTGTGACATTTAGAAAAAAAACAAAAAACAAAAAACAGACTGATGCTTTTCATTATCAAGAGCACATTAATGTAAGATGAAAGAAATGACGGACTGGGGTAGCAGAGTGGTTAGACAAATGCAGATATGGGGTAAGGACCACTTAGAGGCATGCTGAGGAGCTGTGTTACTTTCCTAAACAAGCACCATCTGAGTGCTCAGTATGAGGCTGCTGCAGCAATGAGCAACTCCCGGGTATGAATCAATGTAATGGGATCAGTGTGACACAGAGCAAGAGGGCAAAAAAAAAAAAAAAGCCTAGAAACACTTCACTTGTCCTCCTGTACTGTTCATTATTTGGGAAAAGGAAGGATGATGGGGCTAAAGGCGTGAGCTTTGTTTTGGGGTGAAGCTTGCTGATGGGAGAGGTTAGCTGCATCAAAGTGTCACGACCGCTGTCCAGGGTGCTGATCCTGGTGCTGCTTCAACTCCAGTGAATTGGAAACCCCTTGGTGGGAGGAAATGGCCACAACACTAATGGTCAATTTTAGTTAGTTTAGTCTTTTCAGACCATAGCTTGTTTACAAAAAAAGAAAAAAAGAAAGAAAGAAAAAATCTCTACACTTGGATGCTGTGCAGTCAACCCATTACCATCCCCAGTGTGTTAAATACTGCCATTGTGTCAAAGCCACTTGTGTTCAAGAGGCAGGTTAAAAGCGCTTCATAAGGAGGCTGGAGGTGGTTTTAGCACAAGATGTTTCCCTAGGAGACGGAGAATCGTGGCTACTAAGTTTTCACTTAATTCAGTTTTATTTTATGACTTTCTTTTTCTTGGGTAATGTGTGGAAATGATCATAGTTTGAGTTAAAACACACCCTTTATGACACTAACCACATATTGCAGTACAGCATGTGTCCAAAGGGACAGTGTATGACTACTCAGAAGTGAAAGTGAACTCCAGCAGCAGAAATTAAACATCAACATCACAGATTCAAATCACTGAGAAAGTTAAGATGTCTAACAGAATCACTTGAATTAGAACATAACATTGACTCATTATAATGGAATTAACCTAATTATAAATTCTAAAGCATATAGTTGTTGGAGTTGGCAGCTTCCAAAACAGCATCCAGAAGAAGACACTGAATAATAGCTATGACAGATTGTGGTCTAAAGCTAATATGAGCAGCACTAGCATTTTATTCTAACATTTTTTAAAGAACTTCCTTAACATAGGCTCGTTTCTTAAAAAAAAATAAAACAAAACATGGTGCAGTTATTACGTTACCACATAACTGTCTGTCCTGTTAATAAATTCATCATTAGAGCTGTAAGTAATGCTTACGTCAAAATACCATATTACTTATATTTTTGGGAAACTCAAGGCTCTTATATGTTTTGACGAGGGGCACACATCACATCAAATGACAGATCACTGCTTCCAAAAGAGCTTTAAATCTTTGTTTCAGTCAAAAAAATAAAAGTACCAGAAAGTCAAACATGAGTTAGATCACAAGTGTCAAACTCATTTTAGTTCAGTTCTCCAGTAGGCCGGACCAGTAAAATCACAGCATAATAACCTATAAATAACCACAACTCCAAATGTTTCCTTTGTTTTAGTACCAAAAAGTACATTCTGGAAATGTTCACATTTATGGAATTATCTTTTTACAAAACATTATGAACATCCTGAAATTTTTGAAGAAAAATAAGTTCAATTTCAACAATATTGAGCCTCAGTTAATCATTTCCACATTACAACTTCCAAATCACAGAGTGTCTACAAAGGAACACAACATTAAGTCACAGGTATCTGGAACTGAACGATACAGTATTTTACTTTATCATCAAAACAACTAAAGTCAGACAAAAAACAACAAAAGTAAAACAAAATATTAGCAAAATGAGACACAAAATGACAAAAGTGAGAAACAAAATGACAAAAATGAGCAAACTACATGAAACAAAACAAAACACAGACAAAAAATTTGATTTAAAAAAGTTAGAAAGCGACCAAAAATGACTAAAAACAAGACAAAACATGACACAAATGACACAAATGAGACAAAAAAATGATAAAAAAACAAAAAAATGACAAAAAAAAGACAACACAAGCGAGACAAAAAACAAAAGGACAAAAATGACACACAAAACAACGAATAAAGCAAAACACAAAATGACAAAAACAAGGCAAAATATTACAAAAATGAGACACAAAACGACAAAATAGATACATAAGGATTGCAAGAGACATTTTTGGTGTCTGTATTTTGAGGATTTTTGCTCCATGTTGGGGTTTTAGTTACTCTAATAATCGCATATATGTTGCCTTGGAACAGAACATGTTATCAGTGAAGGATGTTGGGAAGGAATGAGTCCACTTTGGAATCAGTGATCAGCCATCAATCAACAATCCATCAGATCATTCATCAGGTAAAGTAAGTGGAAGTAAATGCTGACTTCATTTCTCTTCACTGGACTTAGATGTGAAGTCGACATGCTGGTGACTTGGAGAAACACAAGATGAATGGAGGTGAATGGGGAGGACGCACACGCACGCACACACACGCACACACACACGCACACAGTTGTTTTTCAGACCTAACAACTGTACTAACTGCACAACTACTGCTTATATTGGCTGATAGGGATGGTTGTCATTAAGATTTTAACGGTACTCCTACTTTTACCAATACTGCTTATCCGTCCGGTACTTTAACTGTATTCTTATGGGTACTTTTTGACAGTTTTGTTTTTTCAAGAGAAAAAAGAAGACGAATTATGTACACAATAAAGATTGCTTCATTTTCTCACACATAATGTACATGAATTAAACATTTAAATAGACAGTAATGTGCTGATGAGATGATCACAGCACTGTGAACAGTGTCACAGGTTTTACTCATAAAATAAAACATTCTGCCATGTGTTTCATTAAACTGTCAAACATTACATCAGAAATAAAAGCTCCATGTTGAACAGACATGAAGTAAATGTCAGAACATTGTGCTGATAAAACCTGGTTCACTCGTCACTTTTGAGTGTAACACTAACACAGGAATTTGACAGTACTTTTACTGTGTGATTTTAATCGTTTAGTGAAGAAAACAGTTGAAGTATTTCATCTGCAATTAACACCAACAAACAGTCAGAGAAACAGTGAGCATAAAGTCAGACAGAGTTTGTTTTCAGCACTACAATAACTAAATCCTGCTGTTCTGTGCTCTGAAAGTGAAACTAAAATTACGGTTGATGAACGGCTACTTTTACCCATTAGCCTATGTTTATATATTTTAGTAACCTCCATGTTTGGGTGCTAGCAGACATAACAAACCTGGTTAGTGATGGTTAGGCTGTTGAAATGCTTTGGTCAAAGTAAGAAAGAGACTGTGATGTAATTAAATCCACTCATTTCACATCTAAAGGACAGTTTATCCGTCAACAGCAGTAGAATATCTGTTTTGTTCTGGAGGAAGCTTTCCAAATGTTGAAAAATAAATAACCCTGATAAAAGCATAAACTTATCTCAGCCTACAAGTTAAAGCTAGATTGTTTTTTTTAAATGATGTCACAATAACCTTTAGCATATTGTAATTCTAGTGGTCTGACAGGCATTTTGCTTCCAGGGTTTTAGGGTCCAGAGTCTTCAAACAGTCACAGGGCTTCCAGGTGAGGGAGTCCAGTCAGGAACAAAGTCCTCGGTGGGAGTTGGAGATAGTTGCACAACACGAGGAACAGAAGACAATGACTCAGGAGACAGGGGGTTCAAAGATAGTGTGAAGTGACGCGTTAATGTTAACAGGTCTTGTGGATTTGAAGCTCGTACACATGGCTGTGTTTATATCATGAGAGAGGCTTGGGACAGAGAGGACAGCTTTACAGACGGCATTACAAACAGAGACTATCAAAGATTTGGGTATTTAGGAGACAGAAGTGGGTCTAATGAAACACCACATTACTGCTGCTTTTATTATGATTATTTCATTATAGTGAGTTTTTATTTATGATCATATGAAAGTCTGTCTGATGATCCCCAACATGAGGAAAGTGCAATATTACCAGTTTAAAGCTGTATTAATACAGCTTTGGAAATAATTATTAGACCACCTGTTGTTTTCACAAGTTGACACAGCAGGGATTTAACACTGATTATTTTGTTTGAATTTCATTATAGTGGTTAAATAATTACACCGTCTCCTAAGAGACACACATAAGTCTAATATTTTTATTACATGCAATGAATTATGTTGAAGAAATATAAGTGGACTGAATCAGAATCAAGTGAAATCCTCCTCAATCCAGCATGCATTCTTACTTAAAGTTCTTAAATAAAAATTAAACATTAGTGTCATCCATTATTTCTGTGTTGTCAGTGTGAATCTGTGGAGGATGAAAAAAAAAGAACTGCAATAAGTGAAAGTTGTTTTCCAAAGGCTCCTCCTAAACACCTGCCATAGGAACAGAAGCATAACACCACACACAATAACTTTCCCACATTCCCACATTCGGCTCTTGCAGTCTGCTGTATCTAACCTCTGTGCTGAACGGATACACACAACGAAATGTGGCAACACTATTCTGAAGTAGCTTCCAGCTAATGGAGGCACAAAGAGAATTTTCTTAGCAGGAGAGGAAACAACTGAGACGGACTGTAGCTGAGGTGTGGAGTAGCTCATCCTGGGTGATGCTTTAGATCATAGCCTGTTATCTACAGTCCAATGGATGCCCTATTGCTCCTTCACACACCACCACTCAAGGAATTTCAGCCACCAAACATTTTGAAGTATTTTTTTTCCCATCTAACAAATAAATAAAAAAAATTTAAAAATGACACCTCCAAAAGTGGGTTATACTGGAGTTAGCTGACATGCCTCAAAGATGTTCTTCCCCCTCCAAAGTCTTTGAAAAGGACAACTGAGGGACCTCTGCTGAGTTTAGAGTTTATCTCTGTGCTCATTTAAAGTGAGGAGAAAAAAAAAGAGAGATGACACTGAAAACGAAAAGCATAATGTGAATTTATGAAGACCTCAGTAACAACAAACTAACAGAAGTCAGGATGACAAAAAAAAAAAATCAAATATGGAGGAAAAATCAGAGAGGAACAAGAACTAAATCAAACCACAAATAAAGATTTAAAATAGAACTGATGTAATTGAGTTTGAAGTACAGAAGGACACCTGAGCAGTATGATTCCTTAATAAATGCTCCTTTAGTGCACCTGGGGATTGAGGAGTTTGTATAGCATTATGTCTTGCGGGCTACATATTATGTTGAGTTCTTCACAGTCAGTTCATCTGTTCCAAGTCATTTAAACATTTAATTCCACACCCTCTATCTGCTAAGTCTATTGAATTCCACCCATTTGTAGATCGAGATGCTTTCCCCCTTGATTTGGACAGAACTCCAATAAATCCTTGTGCATGAACCACATTGTCTTTCAGCTCTCATGGACTGTAATTATGTAAATCCATGACGTGTTTTCAGATTTCAGCTTTGAGTTAATTTGACAAGAACAGTTTATCCCGTTATTTATCATCAGCTTGGCATGAAATGCAAAAATTAGATGCATTTTTAACGTTGTTTTGACAGATATGATTGATTAAAGGGTTGCAACTGATTTGCGAAACATGTACTTTAAATGGTACATAACATGAAGGGAAATGGGATGCAGTCCGTCAGTATCTTCAGAAAGCTATTTTACACATGTTTACTTCAAATCACATCTAAACTGCTTATTATAGGATTTTGGATCAAGTTAAACTGAGATTTTCATAAACAAGTTCCTGGTTGAGTGACAATATAGTCTGCAGTTCAGTGCCTTCCACTAAACTTGCCCCAATCAGCCACAACATTCAAACCAGTTGTCCTAAATTTAGGAAAACCTAGTTTTGGTTAAAAGAAAACTAATGTGGGATGTAACAGTACAAGACAGAGCCTGTGCTGTAAAACTGTGCAAAAAACAACTGTACAATCCACATGTGCTCATACTTGCATTGAGGCAGTTTTGTCCTGCTGCAATAATTTCTGATATTTTTACTGACCATTAAAAGCTCCCACAGTAAAATGCTTTTAGTGTAAGTGGTGGAGGACATAAGCAGCAGCTGTGTAAAAATGCATACCAGCATTTATCTCGTACAAATCAGTGGATTCAGGAGTGTAAATCAGACTCAGTGGGAAACTTGCAAAGTAAAAGAGGGGTATAGAGTTTGGCTCACCACCACTCAGGAACCACAAAAAGGGAATTTGGTTATTAAAGGTTGGAACTTGGGAGGATCTCCTCATCAGTTATCCATCCACGATGGACAGAAGGAATGATTTCAGCAGATGAAACCTGTGATGATGCTACCGGCACACAAAAGATCTGTGGTTTAACAGCACAAAAAACAGACTCTCATGAACAAGAGAGGTTGCTTCTGAGGAATAAACAAATAAATTTTACTCTGAGTTTTAATGCAAATGATTTAAACTGTTGTTCAGCAATATGTGATCTATGTTTCGGAGTTAATGCACATTTCATGAAATGCTTGCTCTCCTATGTCTCTGTGTTTTGTTCACTTCAGAGTGTCTTCCAGAGTGTTTGCTAAAAAAAGAAGCCAACCTAAACCACTGTTCACTGTAAACAAGCGAAAGAAGTTTAAAGTCGGCTATAGAATATGTCCCACAGAGCCAAGCGTCACACAGATGCCAGCAGAAAACTGCGTCAAACTCATAAACTACTGAACCCCCACAGAGCGATGGGTTTGTTTCTTCCTTCACCGAGCCATCACCACGCAAACACACACACGCGTAAACACACACAAACTCACACACCCACACACACCCACACACACCCACACACACGATAAGAATATTGAGATGTTGCATTTCTGTTTTTTCAGAAACAGACAAGGGGTCTCTTTAAAGAAGCTGATCTGATGAAGCTGATTATTTATCCAAATCTACATGTCTGGAAATTTCCCCTGACGGGGGAAGTAATAAAGGATTATCTTATTATGCATTGGGATTCTGGTCAGGACTTCTTCCAGCAATGTGACCCACTAACAAACTGACAAAATACTTTCTATTACTCCACCAAGGAACGGTAGTTATGTGACGATCGGCGTACATTTGTCTGTAAATCTGTATGTAGCAAACTCCAGCCAGACAATGGTGAAGCTCCTGATGCTTCACAAAGCCTTTATTTACGTTCAGCCGTCAGCCTTATTTTGAACACAAATCCACCTTTCTGTCCTTCCCTCCTTTCTTCAGGAAACACCATCAGAGCTTGTCTCCATTCCAGCTGCTTCTAAGTTTAGACACATCCTTTGCTAGACAGCAGCAGCTGGATCCGTTTTCTTTCATCTTTACGGGAATTTTTGGACTTTTCAGAAGCATCTCTGTCATGTTAAGAAACCACTTCTTAGATAAACACTTCCTGTGCCTCTGGAATGGTGACAAAATAAAAGCCAGTAGCATTAAAAATGTGCCTTCAAAATAAAAGCCTCGAAGGAACAGTTATTTTAACACTAGCAAAACAAAGGCTCGCCAGAAGTGATGAACTGATCAACAGACCTTTATAAGAGTCATTTACATGCAATTCGGTATCCATACATAACATGCACATGCATAACACATGTCTGTGCTCAGCACAAGGTCATTTTTTATTAAAGACTTCATCCGTTGGAAATGATACGTCAACTGAGCAGCCTTGGCAGAGGACTGCACTCTCTCAGTGCTTTTCTAGTTGCTCATTTGTTTGGTTTTATTAGATCTATTCAGATATAATGAGTCCTATTCACATGTTACCTTCTTCATTTCATTTCTTAAAGAAAGTAAGCAAAGACAACGGCTGACAAAAACAGTACCTTGGTATTTCTTATAACAGGCCATTGTATACTTACTGTGTAATTTCATATTGTTCTTCTGAGAAGCAGTGTAGACATCAACCAAAGCAATCCATCCATCAAAAGTCACACACTATACATACTATGTAGATGGTTCAGTGGGATTATGAGGAAAATGTCAAATAAGAGGAGGTACAACAATAAACAACTAGTGCCTGTCTCTGCTGCGCATTAAAAGATTATTTGTGGGTGGATACAAAGTTTTATATTTTCTTTCCACCTTAAGGTACAACTGGAGAGATCATTTTATTTAAGCACTGCAAACATGTAAAATACATCACAGACATTTCCAACACAAATTTAACCTCATAAAAATAAACCTGAAGTATAGAGCATTTCAACAGATACAACAAAAGACATAAATTGCTTTCCTGTTGTGCTGTGGGATCTTCAATTCAGCCCATTAAAGGAGCGAGGGCATCAAAATTAGATGATGAGAAAATGTTCTTCAAATTTAAACAACAGGTTTTAGTTGCATAGCAACAGCAGCTCGCAAACAACTCTCCCTCAAGCAGATTCACCCTGAGGACACGATGGGGCAGACATGCTGAGTGATGAGTCGGCTGCATGGGCGGTGCTGGTAACGGCAACAAGAAGCTCCAAGCTAACAATGAGAGTGCTAGACTAGAACAGTCGGGTCCTGGAGGCTCCTAAGAGCAAGCAGAGAGGTCGAAAGCTCAGGCAGGTACAGAGTGAGTGAGTGTCCAGAGAAACAGCGAGGTAATGACTGTAATTCAACTTCACCTCCTGGGTAAGTGAGTGAGAGTGAAAGTTTAAAGCTTGAATCAATGAGAGCAGGCAAGAGGGGTAGACCACAAGAGAGCAGCGCACATGGCATCATTCATGGGTCAATGAAGGAAAGAAATGGGGGCAGAAGAGGGAGAAAGAAGTGGCTGAGAAGAAGAGAGATGACAGGAGTAACGGGAAGATGTCGAAGCTCGAGATCTGATGGAGCCACAAGGTGGTTTAATGGATGCAGGTGGGAACAAAAAGATGCTTTTTTGAAGGAAGCCACCGCTTTAGCTGTCTGGTTCATGTGTAAGTCACTACCCGTTACGCCTCCCACAGTGTACACACACACACACACACACACACACACACACACACATACACACACCTACACACCTACACACCTACACACACACACACACACACACACACACACACACACACACTGGGATGATCACAGTCACACACACACCAGTTCAGCTCACAAACATTAATCACCGCCGCTGTCTAGAGGGGAATCCAGCGGTGTATTTCCCTCAGGGCAGCAGCTCTACAGTTTCAGCTCAGCACCCTCACTGGGTAAATGTAGTTTCTCACCCAGAGACTGAAATTCTGCCATCTGAGGGTGTGTTTGGATGGCTGTGCTGTGAGGATGGACTGAGCGCTGGCTTTGTTCCTACTACTATGTCCTTGTGAAGCACTTTGAATCACCTTGTTGTTGAAATGTGCTATATAAATAAACTAACTTTAACTTTACTATAAGCATTATTTTAATATAGTAAAACATCTCAGAGTGTAGTATTGTGCTCATACCATTGCAACTAACCTTGAACACGCCTTTAAAAAAGTCATGTAGAACCATGGTTGTTCTGTTAACTGGTCTTGTATGTCTTCTATGATTATAAGCCCAGTCAATTTGTCAGAAACTGGTATATTTTAGAGCCACACTACACATCTTTACGCAATCATTTTGGAGGATTGAAGTGTATCAGATCGAATGCCTTATTAACCACCAGCACAATGTATTTATATTATTTTACAGTGACAATGTTGTACAAAATGTACTTTTTATTCTTTTTAACAGAATTCTGTGTCCCCAGTCTGGTCATAGACCCACAGAATAAGAGAAATAGTTCCCTTGTTTATCTTCTTTTTCAGTCGATTAAAAAGAGTGTTTTTTAATGAGTCATTTAGGTTTACAGCCTGTTGTGACGTCACAACAGGATAACACACCTTCTCATTCATTCATTGGTTTTTATTTAATTATTTTATACATTGTGAATAAATACTGAAGACATCAAAATTATAAAAGAATACATATGGAATTATGTTGTAGACAAAAAAGTGTTAATCTTACAAATCCAGAAATATCCACACACCACATTTATGTTCTAAAGCAATATGTTAAAATCCTGCAAAACAGAGCCCCGTCTAACCAAATCTGCAATATGTAACATGTAGTTTTTGACAGGAAATCATTCCTTCTCCCATCAGGTTTGACATGTTACATAAATCCAAACAAACACCGCACTTAAGACCCAAGCAAACACCATTATTAGTGTGTCATGGTCAGTACAGACTACAAGCATTGTGCTGCAATTGCCCTGTCAGGGACAAATTTGGGAAAAAAATTCTTGAGTCGGCAAAGGATATAAGATGTCCATCCCTATGCCTGTATTAGATGTTACAGGTTTTAAAAATGGAAGATCGCGTAACCAGAAACAATTTGTAGTTGGCATCTTGAGTAGAAGAGCTTTAGCTAATGAAAATGTGTCGTCAAACAAGGCAAGAAATGAGGGTTACAGTGAACTCACACACATACAAATCCACCGATAACACTCCATTAGAGAGTAATATAGAATGTTATATAAATCTGTACTTGGCCCATGCACTGCTCACTGTCACTCTGGGAAACTGGCCCTAGAGTTGCATTCCTTTTTACTTTTTAATGTGATTAATGTTATGCTTATGGATAATTATTTGTCATTGGCACTGGTCATATGTTTTTCTTTAAGAACTGACATGCAGTAGTTTTAATTTCATCCCATTTTAAAGAGAAAAAACCCACTGCAAACAGTTATGTCAGGCTGCCATCCACCTCGAGTGGATTCTGGAGAGACTGTGAGCACGACTGTGTCTGTCTGAATCTGTGAGCCTCACTGTCCACACACTTGCGAAAATACGTGTGCATCTGTTGTTTGACAAGTAAATGGAACCCTCTCACTCTGTCTCAGCAACAAATAGACCATATATTCCATGCCTCTCGCCTCCTCTCTGAGCAGACTCTCTTCTCAGCACTAATAGTCCATCAGTCTTCAGCCTCTGCTGTCTTTCTGTCACTGCGCTCTTTTTTCCTCCACATTTTTTCTTGACCTTCTTCTGCTCCCACCCTCCTGTACCAGACTGGGTCTGTCTTTTTCCGTTACAGGGTACATTAAATGCCACAGCCTACGCTATTGTTTTCTTTTTTGTTTTTCTCCATTTACCTTCCTTCCTCACTTTGTCATTATTTCTTCCATTCTCTCCTTCCACATTAAGCTCTTGCTATACTGTAACCTACAGGTTCAGGCTAAAATCCAACCTTACAAATCACCCTGTATACATCTATTATGTCACATACAATAGATATCAAAATTGATCTGATATGATCACTTGATTTAAGATATTTTATATTTGCATGTTTATAGTGTGGACTACGGGCTGCATACGTCATGTGAACTATGAGGAACAAAAGGATGTTATTTCAAGAGCTGAAAAAAGAAGCAGACGAAGAAGAAAAAGAAAAACAAAGACTTATTTACTTTCTCACACGATTATTCTTCTTTGGTTGGGGAAATGTTCTGCTGTGATTAAATACTGGAAAAGAAAACATCTCCTATGTTTTGCATCAAGTGAATATTTAGATATACAGCAGTTCACAAACCATGCTATTTTATTGTATTGAGATGACAGTACCTAAAAAAATATCATTTACCTAGTTGACAATACCTGACTAAATGATATTCATGCTTTAGTTAGTGTCACAATGCCAGTCTATTCCATAGAACATGATGGTCTGGCTGCACCTTCCTATCATTCTGCTAAATGGAATAAAATCATCTGGCTTGTTTGTATTTCTTTAAACCAATCACAGTTGTTTTGGGAAGGATTGTGTTTCCTAAAAATACGATGATGATGGAATTCTATTGGTGAAACATTTCCACACATGCAGATGAACACAGGCATTGAAATGAATAATCCACAGGAAAAAAAAGTAGAGCTGCCTTACTGCACTATCCAAACCTTCTGTATGACTTTTTACATTTAGTTTGCAGCTTTGAGGTTGTTGTTCATTCACATAGCAAAGTAACATGCAGACAGCGGTAGGAAAGTAGAAAGTCGAATGATGAGCAACTAAATTACAGTTTTTTTTCACCTGCATACAACATCAGGTGAGTCAGGCTGTGCTTTAGTTACTTTGAAGTTTTAGGTGAAACAAATTAAATGTGACTAAATTGAATGTTCTGCAGTTATGTTCACCTTTAAAGCATGCACAGTATTTAAAATCTTCATTATGTTAAAAAAAAAACTTATGAAACTTTGGGTTTAATAAAGTCCCTCTTGACATTGTCATCTGTATATTGCAGGTCTAGATGCTAACCGGTGGCATTTACTGCTTATTTCATTGATGATGTGACTTCAAGCATTTATGAAAAATCATATGGATATGTTAAAAAGACAAGATACTTGATTTCCATCAGAAGGGGTCTTTTAAAAAAAATTATATATTCAAATTCTTGGAAAGCAATATCTTGCAGTGGTGTAAATAATAACTGTCCTCTTGGTATCAAATGTTGCTACTAATATTAAGAGACAAGTCATAAATTGCAACCCACTAGGTGTGACTTCAACTTGAATGTAATTTATGACCCATCTGCTACTATTAGTAGATGTATGTTTCTTTTAACCGTGAAACAAATTGCTTTTCAACTTGACCAAGTAGATTTCACTTCTGAAACTTAAAAAAACCCAAACAAACAAACAAACAAAAAAAACTTCTGTAGGTCATAGGAATGCACCAGAATCAGAAAACATTGCTCAAGCTAATGAAATGGAATCAGGAAGTTCTTTGAACTAAAGTTCTCTGATGGTGTTCAGAAAGATAAAAGTGTCTGTGTTTTACCCATTATGCTTCTTCAAATTGATTCATATCAGTCTGAAAAGCCCAGTTTGGTAGCTGGATTGCTTTAAAACCCCTGTAACCTATGTATAAAAAAAGAAAAGAAACTATAGTTGTTTTGCTGCATGTGTGAAATTTCTCCATTAAAATATTGTGTACTGTATTGTGTGTTTCAGCCATTATCAATCAATATACGATTTAACACGTGGTTTCTATCAATGTTACGTGCAACTGGCTTAGCTTCTACTAACACTCTGTCAAGTATTTCATGATTATTTAAGCAGATGGCAACCAGTTTCAGTTTAACAACTGGCGAAGCCAGTAATGGACTTTGCAGCACCACTCCTAAAAAATATTATCTAGAAAAAAACGAAACAATGTCAAGATAACCAGCATCAGAGAGAGGATTTTAGCCCTACTGACACAACTATCACCATCTGCATTAAACAACATCTGGGATGCTCAGTCATGTGCATTTTAGACATCTGGTTTTCTATCCACATACAAGGACAGAGACATAATTTAGTTGAATGAACAGATACAGACAGAGGTAATGAAGTGTCCGAACACCTCAAATAGGTAAAGCATTCGCACTGTTATTACTTGGATTGAAACCACTGACTAATGACCTTTTTTATTTTGAAAAGAAAAGCAAGTTTATAGCAAAACTGTTGAGAGTGGAAAGCAAGATAGAAATGTAGCTGCTCTGTGGTCCACTGAATAGAGATGAAGACTGTGGTTGTGAAGGCAATACAGAGGCTTAATAGCAGTAAATAAAAAATGCAAAACTTGTGTTTAGTTTATTTTTCCTTTTAAATGGGCTGTCATAATTCCAATCTTTTTATCATTCTGCCTTGGATGAAGGAAAAGCACCTCTTTATCAGCTTTCAGTCCTCATTAGACTCCACTCCCCTCCACACAAACCTGCTGATTGGGTGCTGGGCCAACGCAGCGCTTTCAGTGAAGTTTACTACATATTTTACTCAAGGCAACCTCGGGCTATAAATCATCTTCTGGCTGTCTAGATGCATGAGTGCACTCACACACTGTTATTCTGCTTGTGTGTATTTGTTGTTCACAACCACCAATGCAAAGGTCAGGCCTATCAAGAGCCGCGTGCTTTTACAGCAGCAGCATCAACACACATCTGGAAGACTTCCAGTCATCACACTCACGAGAGGCTCAAAAAGAGTGTCACTCACTGCTTTTGGAACAGTGACTGTATTCACATTACAAGAATTAGTTGACACTTTCAATTACAGCCACTGCATTTCATAATTACAGCCTAATTAGAGAGTGAGAGGATGGAGTCTGTGGCAGCATTTGCATGTGAGGCATTTAACTGACACTGAGATGGTGGGGAGCTACAGGGACTGGCTCTCTGTAGCTAATTCAACACATTCAGCTGTCAGTTTTTAGATGATTCCATATTAATTAGATTACCATCGACCACCAGCAGTGACAACTTTGAGTGAGGTTCTGTAGAATTTGTATTACAAGTGAATGCTGCAAAGTCCTCTCCCTATTCATGCCTATGTGGAACAAGACGACATGGATTCACAGATTCTTCTTTCAGCTGGACTGAACTTTGACATGCTGGGGCTCCATCCATCCTGTTTACAAGACGGATGTGGTCATTCAAAAGAAGATGATTGTCTATAATCTTGTTTAATGACTGCAAGCAGAGCAGAAGTGATGCTCTTTGACTGTGGTGATAATACAGTGACAAAGGTCAGTGACAGTTTTACAAAACACTGTTTAATCTAAAACTTTATGGACTTCCGTTGTCACCCTACTATCCACGTGAGCTTCGACACTTTAATCCAATCAGCTACATCAACAAAACCACCAACAAGTGCAGTGTAAAACTTGTTTATCTTGTTACAATGCAATGCTCAACTGGGAAACATTGGGTCCTGCCCCTTATGTGAATGCTATTTTGACATCCACCTACACATTTGTCCTGACCAAGCACACCACCCTGTGGCAACAGCTCTCCTCAACGGCAGTAGCCTCCCTGAGCAGAAGAGTGAGCACCACCACATCACAATAACTCCACTGGAATGAATCAAGGAACATGAGAAACTGGAGGTGTTGACCAGCCTCCAAACTCCATGGATGCTCAGTGTCAAACCAATCGAGCCTACATAGGATTTTCTGGAGTCAACCTGATCCATGAAGGTCCCACCTAACAGCACAGAGGACCTCTGAACTGCCACTGTTCTGGCATCAAAACACCACAGGGCACCTCCAGGGGCCTCATTCTGTTCTGAAGGGACAAGGGGAACCTGCACAATATGTGTGGTTGAGTGGTGTATGTTGACAACCCTACCCATGCTGCTGCCTACCCTCTTTTAGCTTTTGGCTAAAATAAATTTCCCCAGGCAGGTTTCCATCTGACAGCAACATAAAGAGGAGAGATTGGAACCCAGAACAAACTGCAAAGTGGGCTCATTGTAAAACTGTCCATATATTACCGATGCCTCCTGCAGAGGAATTTTCCCTCCACACTTTCAAGTGGAGCTTTTTCACCCTAATCTTTTCGCTATGTGACACATTTCACTGGGTGTACATCAGCATATCACAGTAAATTTCCATCAGGCATCTTTCACCACACACTGACAGCTGACTTCTTTAGGGCAGGACTCTGGAGGAGTCATTACAGGCGCTGCTGTCCACTTCCAGAGCAGCTTCTCTCTAATTCTGCATTTTTAACGCTCAGCAGGGATCACCAATGAAATTTTGAAGACTCTTAACCTTGTAATTAATGAACTGACAAAAAGTATCTGTTTTACAATATGATGTCTTATTAAATTGCCTCATATGTCTCTTAACCCACACTTCACCACATGGCCATCTTGATCTGGGGTCAGACCGCTATGGCCAGCTAATAGCTTTCTACATTAATGATTTATGTCGGCACCAGTGTCAGAGTGCATTAAATCCTCACTCGTGTGCACATGTGTTTATACATGTGACAGGATGTGTGAGCATAAGTTTATGGCTGCGTATATATCATCAATTTATCTCTCTCATTCCTGCTGTGACTTTCAGATAAAACATGATGTAGGAGGGAAATGCCAGTGCCGAACTGGAGACAGCTGGACAGACAGGCGGAGAACTATCACACTCTACTCAGCCCTGTGCCTAAAAAATAGTGTCAAAACCTCGGAAGATATCTCAGCAAGTACCTGCATCACTGCGCTTTCCACAATAAACAAAGCTTGTGGGCCAGCACAAACAGATCCTGCTGAAAGTTGTGCTATAAATATTTTCCTCCTCTCACAGTTTGGGGTCTCTGTGACCCGATGAAAATATGGGAAACTGCTGCGAATGACCACATTTTGAAAAACATCTGGGACTGTGTTATTCTAGAGAGGTCTGAATTTGTTGTTGGTCAAATTCTGATGTGATTTTCCATTTTGAACCATAAAGGACGGCATAGATAAACAGATAGATTTGATCCCGAGGCATGCAAATTAATAGCACTTGCTCCTGAGTTTACATACGGGGAATGTTAATCAAATAAAGGCAATTTAATGTACCTTAGAGAACCGTCAGCTTCATGGACTTGATGCAATATTCTTTGTTTGCTTATTTTAATATTTCACAAGAGGACTGCTTTTGTATTGATCAGTTTGGACTTGTGGGTGATTTCAAACTGCTGACTGACATGAACTTCTTTCTTGGTTCGATATTTTGCCTTTCACTTTGATCTCAAACCCTTTAATCTCAGCTTTTGCTCAGATTTCTGGAATAACAATGAAGCTCACGCGTCACAGGTAAATCATTGCTATTCAGCGTCGTGCTTTTTCCCAGTTGCAACACGTAATGCCGAAATATTTTTCTCTGACACAAACTTTGGTACTTAATTAGTTCCATAAATCTGGTTTGTGTCTAATTCCTTTCAATAACTGCTCCAGTCTGTCTTAATTTGGATTTAGTCAGTGGACCCAGACAAATAACTTCTGTAAGCATTTTACTGCATTACATTAAGATTGACAGGAGCTTTAAAAACCTTGAGTAAAGTTTGTTTCATTTTTTAGGGTGCAATATGGTTCACATTCGAGGCTTCTCCACTGCAGCGTATGATGTGTTCACAGGTGGGACATTGGCTGACTTTTGTCAAGAGTTCAGTTTGTCAGTGCTGTCAGATACTCAATGATCACTAAGCAACAAATGCATGATACATTTCAAGGGCAGGACATGACTTTGTTTCAAAATTGCTTGAAATACAATTTCATCACGCCCAAGAAGAACTACTGTCTAAGAAATAAAAAGAAGAAATAGAATTTTCTGGGAAGCTGCTTCATTTTTCATAGCCCCGTTTATTGATTTTCCCTCCCACCAAAAACTTCAGTTTCTCCTTTTCTTGCATGAATGTGTGTATGTGGGTTCCTTCCTGAATAACCACTCACATCTCCGTCTCCCTGTCTCTTCATCACATCCTCCACTCTATTCATTTTGTTGTCCATCAAACAGTCTGATACAAGCCACCCACCTCTCTTCTTCGCGCTGCAAATGGTACTCATCTGCAGTGAGCACAACAGTGCAGAAGTGCCAGCTAAGTAATGACATTTACACACAGACTGTCCCCAGCTCCTGTAATCTATCAAATCTTTCCTCTCTAGCAGAGGCTGTGCTCGATGTTTGAGAGGCACAGTGATGAAGTACATGTACATATTTCGAATGGCTGGTTTGCTCTTTTGGTCTAAGCTGTTTACATAGACACAGGCTAGAGGCTGGATGGTATACTCAATATGCATATATACACTAATATAAAAAAATATATAATGGTCCTGAGACATATGCAGACAAACAGAATGCGAGGAAAGTCAGTCACATAAACAATAAACATTTGCTCTTAAAAATCAATATTTTCCAGCTTACATGGGACCTGCTAGATAGAGATGTGAAGATCTGAAGGTTCCTATATACACAGCAATTACATATATGGTGAAATATTTGACTTCAGGCTAGAAATCCCCTCTTCTGTCTGTGTCTGTCAGCTAGCAGTGTGTAATTAATGAAATAAACCACAAGCTTGCTAAAAGGTAGCGTTGTTTTTGTTTTTTTAATTCCAACAGAACTTCTTGAGTGTGAGAACATGATCACTTTGCTCAACCTGTGATCATGTCTGTGCATAGCTCTGTCCTCAGCTCTCTTGGTTGGAGTAAAGTTTATCTGCATGCAACAGACATTCTGAGCTAACAGCCATGTTTATCTGCCCAGTACTGCCAAAAATAGAACAAGGTCGAAGCTGATATCAACAGGTGAGGCAGGTGGTTTGTTATTATGAAAAGCTACAGTTTCATGTGCTGGTAGCTGCTTTCAATTTGTGTGATGTTAACGTCACTTAACATCCAACAGGAATGGATTAGGAAAGGCAGAAAAAGCTCTGTTGGGACTGGTAATTGGACTATTATGGGCATTTTAGAGTCGACCAATAGGGGGACACTAAATACATCCATCCATCCATTATCTATACACCGCTTAATCCTCACTAGGGTCGCGGGGGGGGGGCTGGAGTCTATCCCAGCTGACTCAGGTGAAGGCAGGGGACACCCTAGACAGGTCACCAGTCTGTCACAGGGCTACATACAGAGACAAACAATCACTCTCACATTCACACCTACGGGCAATTTAGAATGATCAATTAACCTCAGCATATATTTGGACTGTGGGAGGAAGCCGGAGTACCCGGAGAAAACCCACGCATGCACAGGGAGAACATGCAAACTCCATGCAGAAAGATCCCGGGAAAGCCGGGACGTGAACCAGGGACCTTCTAGCTGCAAGGTGAAAGTGCTAACCACTACACCACTGTGCAGCCCACACTAAATACAAGACAATTCTATTGTCTGTCTATAGTTTTAGCTGGCACTGATGCTCAGTGACACCCGAACTGCAGTAAACTACTCACTGTTGTGGGAAGCAGAGTCACTACAAATCGATATGTGTTCTCTACACATGCATAGGTCAGGTGTCTTTCTGTTTGATTTACATTCACTGTGATAATTTGCTGAAGATAGGCATTTCCATTTTGCCCCCACAGGGAAATAATGGCTGAGTACAGGTGGTTGTTTTGGTTCAGTGATAGCTTTTGCCAGAGGGAACATGTGTTTACGCAAGCCATCGATACACTGACATGACTGACAGCTCAAATGTGTCTGAGATCTGATGTGACAGTGTGTGTGTGCTATTTCTGTGTGTTATTTGTGTTTGTTCATACTTGTAATTATGTGTTATTCGATTGTATTTATTGTATTGTATTTATTTCATTCTATTTTTCAAGACTGTGTGTGTTTTAGGTATGTGTAATGTGTGGGTTCACGTGTGAGTGTGCTATCACATATCTTCCCAAATCAATGCATTTCCTCTCAGTAATCAATGTGTGTTGATGAGGTTAAGGTGGATGCATCTCTCAGGATTCAATAAGCCGAACATGCCATTTTCTAGGACCGCCCTCCATCACCACCACCAATCCGTTTTCCTGATTGTGAGAAGCAAAACCTGTTATCAGCAGCAGAATTACCTGCAGCCAATTGCGTGGAAAAGACAACAGCTGAAACTTAACGACTGGTCTGTGGGTGAGAAATTTCACATGTGAATGGCGCATAAATGTTGGTGATTGCAGAGGTGGTGCATGTGCATGAAATGGAGCACAAGAGATGAAGAGGGAGTGTATGCATGTCAGACGAATTACCTTTTTTTGGTTGTATTTTTGTAGAGGGTTGTATAGCTGTAGTATAGAAATGTAAGCCATAGACTGCCTCAGTTATGTCGACACAGCCAAGATGTAAATCAATAACAAGATATAACAAGAATCAATAAGTTTAAAACATTTCAGGCTAGGGCAGCTATCATGTTAATACTATACAAATTCTGATTCGTCTACTTCAGCTGTTCATTGTTTTTTATTATTTTTCTCCTCACAGTAACACTCTTGTAGTGAAGATTTCTACACACATAGCTAACTGCAGAGGCAGTCAACCTCATGATCCCTCAGCTATTTTCACAACTTTTATTTTTAAGCTCTTATCTTGGTCATTATCAGGGTAAGTCATTCAAGCTGTAGCTTCTCTTTCAGAACAGAAGAGGTTATCTAGAGCTCACATCATTTGACATGATTATAGATGCAGATTTTTATATTAGCATTTATATATGGGGAAAAATATACGTATTATTAGGAAATTGTAATGTTTTAATGCATCTCACCCCCTCATAATTTGGAACTGCCTCTGACCTGCGTTCATCTTGACCACAACTTTTAAATCATGGCAGTGAAAATAAATCTATTGTCTGTATCTCATTCATTTTCTATACAGTGAAAGTGAAAATGTAATGTCAGCCCTGTGCTGGAAACACAGCTTAGGCCTATGTTATGAAACAACAGGGACTTTTTCAGCTGAGAAGCAGGCGAGTGAAAATGAGTAGTTTCATTTGATATGCAGAATACCTTTCGGCAATAAATACTTAAAGAGCAATACTGCTGAGAATAAGTGATGTCAATTTGGATGCATAGTGCCTCCGTCAAGCTCTAGGGGTTAATGAAGGATTGCTCTTTGTAGGCTGTGATTGAAATCTGAGGGGATCAGGTTAACTCATGCTGGAACAACTCTCAAGAGAGTAAGATTTCTTATGCAGAAGCGTGTATTGCAACTTGATATCCACAGAATAGAGATGCCATGATACAACTGCCGATAGTCTTGTCATTCTAGCTCTGAATCTCCTCCTGATTACATGGTAACATGGTATATATGGCACACAGAGCTCCTCACATGCTCAACCAAAGTTATTCTTTAGATATAGCAGACCAGAGGCTCCACAGCGCTGCCTGAAGCACATGAGGAACAGTTGCTACTTCTAAGTGGCCTGTGTGAAGCCTTCACTGTTCTGACAACTTAGCTTTTTAAAAGGCCATCAGTGGAGTCAGAGTGACCCTTTGGTCCACTGTCAAGAGCAGTGGACAGAAATCCCCTCACATACAGCAGACACGTCTATAACAGAGCATTTTTAAAAGTCATTTAGTTAGCCAGGCTGTGGTCCTTATCCTGACCAGACCTGATCACTCTTCATTTTAAGCCGAACTGTCTGCCTGATTGGTACCTGATATGTAGAGCAGCAGATGGTGTGAGGTGATGGTTGTGACTTAGCATGGCAAGCTTTGATGTGATGCACGAACACATACCAAAGTCGTATGCACATTTTCCATTCAACATCTATGGTAAACAGTGTTAAAGATGGGTACAAACACATTTTGATGATGTCAGCAATGTTACTTGTTTTAATATTTATATTCTACCAGAATAAAAAAAAATCAACAAAGAAGTAAGCTCATATTTTGTAACATCAATGGCGTTAGAGATTCAAAATGTACATTCTACTAAGGGTACAGGTTGTCCTGGAAAACTAATACTTGCCTAACCCTATCCCAACCTTATACCCAGTTTTCATGCTTAAATTTAAGGATTTGTGATACAGGGACTTGCTTTTTGTCTCCAAACATTGTAACAGATTTATGCCCTCACAACATCCATCCATCCATTTCCTATACACCACTTAATCCTCATTATGGTCGTGGAGAGCTGGAGTCTATCCCAGCTGACTTAGGGTGAAGGTAGGGGACACCTGGACAGGTAACAGTCTATCACAGGGCTACACGTAGAGGCAAACAATCACACTCACATTCACATTTACAGACAATTTAGAATCATCAGTTAACCTCAGCATGTTTTTGGACTGTGGAAGGAAGCTGGAGTACCCGGAGAAAACCCATACATGTACAGGGAGAACATGCAAACTCCATGCAGAAAGATCCCGGTAAGGCTGGGACATGAACCAGGGGTCTTCTTGCTGCAAGGCGAAAGTGCTAACCACCAAGCCACTGTGCAGCCCCACCCTCACAACATGAGTGACACAATTGCACACTCTCTCACACACAGATTTTTTGCTCTACCTTTCAAACAAAAGGAGACTTGGTCCAGAAAACGGCCCTGACAAAATAGCACAACATCGACAGGTAAAGTGGAGCTGCAGGTACACCGTCCCCACAGCGACACGAGACAGTGTGTTCCAAACTCTCCCTTCATCTGTGTAAAGGTTTTCTCAGATTTGTATCTGTGCTGGAGCAAAGGAAATCGGTGAGACTTGCGCTGTTATTTGCTTAGGCGTATTAAACTATCCCCTGTGATTTCATCCTAGTGTTTGCACGCTCAAGTGCTTCAACGCAGCCATGCACTGTTAGCAAAAACGATAGGCAGCCTTGCAATGTTTTCTATGCTAGTAGGAGCATTTCAAGGCCATTAAACATTGTTTTAGGCACAGAAAGAGGTGCAATTTATTCACCACCATGATCCAAGTTGAACCAGTGGAGTGAGATAACTGAGAGGAAAGGAAGAAGAGAAAGATAGAGCACATGTGAGTTGATGGACTGAACCAAAACAAGCTGACTGAGATGTGGATTAAAACAGGTCCTTTTAAATAGAAATAAAAAGAATGAAGAAAAACAAAGGGGAGTGGGGAGGGAGGGCTTTTTGTTTAAGTCGCCTCTAAGCATGCTGCGTTTGTTTTATACCTGCTGTACCTGTTCACTTGCCTGTCTCTATGTGAGCAATTATGCGTTTGTCCATGTGGGTAGAATATTCTAATATGCCCTGTAAACACAATGAATATTCTCCTAAGGCTGGCACACTGGAGTATCACTGGGCTGGTGTACAGCACTTTCCTACAGCCTAACAATTATTGGGAAAGTCCAAACCAGAGGTTATGTTGTTGCTACATAAAGTGTCTACAAATGTAATTGCACCACACATTTTTTTTTTGTTTTTTATCACAGTGTTGTAAGCTGTTAATTAGGCATCATAACTGGGGGTGAAGTCTAGTGACTTTTGCTTTGCCAAGTCCCACACAACCTGACAGAAGGACATGAGACTATAACATTATTACCACCAGTGACTCAAATGCTATATTTCACTTAAACAGCCACATAAACACCAGCCCTATACCTTAGGCTGTTCAGGATTAAAGCGTCCTTTCAAAGGACCTTTTGCATTTGTATTATTTAGAGCCAAGCACCAAAGAAACATTACCCAACTTGCAGGATATCTACACCAGGCTGTGCAGAATCCAGAGAGAGAGAGTTATTTAAGCAGCCCAGCAACTGCCAACTGCTGCAGTCAGGCAAATGACTGTCATAAGTCTTATGGACAGAGTCATAAGGTGCTATACAGGGAGGCCCAGGAGGAACCTCAGGCCATAAGGATTCCTGACGTTGACGCTGGCAGCACTCTGATCTCTGGCAACACTGAACCACTGTTACTCTGCTGTACCCTTTAAATGTACTTTCTCATGCTGGGCTATACCACCATCTGTGCATACATTCAACATCTGCTATATGTGTTATTCTACAGTCTAATTAACTCTCCAGTCCTTTATAATTCATCTGCCACAGTGCATTTCTACATAATAGCTGCTCTCTTATCTTCAACATGTAGCTTAATCACAGATTCCCAGTGATCACGCTACTGACTTACATAATACAACATACAGATTTTTTAAAAATTAAACTGACCAGCTGTTTCAGGCATTATCAAGTTTGCCAATTATTTCCCCATTGACATGTTTATTGGGTAAAGCGGCAACAGTGTTCTAACTCACAATGACCTGAGGGAGTGTTGTATAATACGCTCAAAAGGCTTCTTTAGTAGTGAAAGGTGATTTCTACTGCGACACCCTGGAACACAGATGTTTCCCTTTTAACAGCTGCATCAATCATTCTATGATGGGATGTCTGCAAAGTACCCTATCTCAAAAATCCCTCAAGACAAAAGATTCTGCTGACGCATATATTCGATCATAAAATGTAGTTTTCCCCCAAGAACATGAATTATTGAGGAGTAAAAACATTATTTCCTCTGAAACATCATCTCTGGAATTTGTGAGGGCTGAAATGGTGATAATGGGAATTTTCTGCACATAGCTAGGATTGCAGGGCTGCAATTTAGACTGGGCAAAGGGTTGATTACTTCTGGCTGGGTTTGGGTTGGTTGTCATTTGAGCCAAATTGAAGTTGAAGCTGGCCTGAGAAGTTCTTAAGGGACTGTAATATTTGGGTCTGTGCTGAAACTGCCTCAGTTTGTGTTTCAAGGTGAAGGATGTTGCTCCACTACAGGCAGCTATACTGATGTGGGATATATTGATTACACATGTGAACCACCAAAGGTCTCTGAGAGAGTCTGAACATCACTAAATGGTAGCAAATCATCAGGGGAAAAAAAGTATGCATCCTGTATCAAATTATACACCTAAACCTGACATTCCAGCTTAATTAAAATGCATTATCAGATTAATTATATTTTATATACCATTTTCTTCCAGATTATGTTGATTTATGATGGATCACAAATAGGATTTGAAGCAACATATGTTTGCTATTTATTGTATTGCTTGATCATCAAGCAATCATGCGTTAAACAGGGCAGGACTCATTCTCCCATAATGCCAGAAAATGAAGAAGAATTTGCAAACAAGCTACAAAAGGGTCCCATTTTAACCGAAACAATGGTATTTTTCAAAAGCTAACCAAGTAGTTTTGGTGCCTAAACCTAACACCAAGAGAAAATAAAACATACAGACATTCTATTGCTCCTTCATAGAGAGCACCATCACCTTCTCCATCACCTGCTGGTTCTACTCCACCAGCCTCCAGAACAGAAACCGCCTGCACTCTGCAATTTATAGCTACCGTGATATATTCTTGTATCTACCTCATTGCCATATTGCACCTACTTTCATTCGTATTTGCTCTATGTATGACATATTTGCACTAATATGTTACTAAGCTGTGTTTTTTTTGTCTTATTTCTCTTTTTTATTTTTATTCTTATATTACTTGCTAGATTTGTATATGTATTTATCCCTCTCTTTATTACATCATTGTTGCACTGCCTGCTCTACATGCCTTTTTAATTGCCCCCTGGGGACAAATAAAGTTATCTGAATCTGAATAAATTTAAGAATAATGTGGACTTTGTTTCTTATAACGTTACAGTCTTACATTTTGGAGAGAAAATATATTTATTCCAACACAGAAATAAGACAGGATAGCCTATGCAATGAGGAGAAAGAAAATCCACTGTACCTCCCACTATGAGCTTCACTGAGCAGTGAGCAAAACTGAAGTGTGAAATCAACAAGTTGTGATTTCAAAAAGGTGTAGTGTGCTGGAAGCATTTCCTTCTGGTCAGGTGCATCAACTCTCCAGAATCTATGCTGGATCTCTGGCAGACTGACAGTGAAGACAATGAAGGCTATCCCACATAATCTTTTCATCAAACCCAGTGTGTACTTGTGAGCATTAAAAGCCCAGGACTGCAGTTGCCTGAAGAAACTGCAAAGGCAGCATTCGCCAAACAATGATGGGCTCTTTGTCCATAAGTCCTGACAGCTTGCCATAAACAGATGAAGACAGCAGCCAGTGCATTACTGTGTTCCACTGAGGCGAACCACTTTAGCATCGAGGTATAAGAAAAATTAACCTTTCCAGCGATGTCAACAATGAAAGTGTCACCGACCTCCATTAATATCCAAGAAAAATCTAACAGAATATAGTGACAGAAAGGAGGGAGATAAGATGAATGTGAAAAAAGGGAAAGAAAGAATGATGTGTAGATGAAGGTCAGAAAAACAAGGGAGAAGGAGAGAACATGATCTGAACATGAGCTGTACACAGGGAGGTTATGATCGGAGGTGAGAAAACAGAGGAGGATGGTACAAGGGGAGAAAGAGAATTGATAAATAAGTAGCACCACAGATAAAAGAATGAAGGGACATGAAGAGGGCAACCACATCAAGAGGGAGGGAGAGAGAGAGGCAGTCATGCAACATGATTGGAGCAGTGGTTTGAACAGATGGGAGAAGGATGCAGGAGGAGGGAAGGAAGGACAAAGAGTAAAATAAACGGAGAGGAGATGAATCTAGGAGAGAGGAGGAGATCTAAGCAGAAGAGAAAACGCAGCACAAGGAAAGAAAGAAAATAGAAAAAACTAATTAAAGCTTAATTGTGGAGGGAAACAAAGGGCAAAGACAATAAAAAGAAAGGATAAGGAGATGATAAAAAAGAAAAAAGAAATGAGAAAAGGAAAGAGTAACAGAAGAGGGTGAGATATAGGAATAGAAATAGACAATATGGTAGAAAGAAAAGAAAGGAACAAAAGAGAAGGTAGAGTAAAATTAAAAAAAAATAAAGAGATGAGGAACAAGATGAAACAGACTCAAAGGGAGGGGGAGGAAAAGACAAATGGAGAACAGGAAATGAGCAAAGGAGGGACAGAGGGCAGAGAAAACACAAGAAGGGTGGAGTGAAAAGGAAGGAAGAGACTAAAGAAGGGAAGAGGGATGGATAGGTTAACAGAGGGAGCAGTAATGAGAAAGATGACGTCATGCACAGAGTTGTGGCTGCAGCAGCGAGATGGAGATAAACGGAGGCGAAGATGGGAACAGAGACCGAGAGCGACGCAGAAAGAGAGAGCAGAGTGACATCAGACAAGAGGTGTAAATAATTATAATGACTCAGCGCTGAACAAAACAGAGTGGAATGAGATCCAGAGACACAAAGGAAACAAGGAGAGAGGCAGCTGACGGGGGAGTTTCAGTACTGCCACCTTTGTGTCAGCTGGGGACAGAAATTACAGCATGTGTGAAGGGATGGGGTGATCAAAAGAAATGGTTGGAGTCAAACACAGTGACGGAGACAGTGAGTGAGGAAGTTAGAGGAGAGGAAAGACTGAGAGGATGGTGTCTGACAGGAAGGATGTGAGGAGGAACGCTGGAGGAAACAGAGGATAAAGAAGGAAATGAGATAGAAGACTGTAAAAGAAATGCAGGCGGAGTGTGAGTGAGGTGTGAGTAATGCTGCCTCTGTGCTGTCACCCTAATGAGACTCAGGTCGGCTTTATGGATGCTTCCTGCATCTCCCAGCAACTTCTCTGTCGGTATCAACCTAGATTAATGGACACACACAAGTTGGCGAACATACACAAAGGTAGGTGCAAATTGCAAAAAGGGGAAATTACAAGCACTCTGCTGTGCATAATGCTTGATACTAGTACTGCAATAAAGCTGTGTAATCAATATGAAATGATTTGAATACTTGCTGCTGTGCTATCAGGTTTTACAGGAAATGACTGAGCTGGTTGTAAACAATGCAGAACATTGAAAGTCAGATTTGAAAGTTTTCCTATCAAACCAACTTGTGACCCCCACAGAGTTGGGTCATTAGTTTAGCTGGAACCTGCACCCAACTGCACTGGTTAATAACAGTTTCTCAAAAGGCCACCTGAGGTCGGCCCCAGAAGTGAGTCAATTCCTGAAGAAACTAATATAAAAGAAACAAAAATGCTTAGAGTCTGGTATGAAAAAATGGTTTTGGTCGCTGTAGCTAATTCCCTGTTCAGGACAATAGGGAATTAGCAGAGTTTTATTTAGTGGCTTCCACAGCGACGTTCAAAAAAACGTTTACTGCTTTAGTGAGCACAAAGGGAACAGCAGCTTCAGCTCATGACACAGTATAGCTTGCTATTAGCATAAAATAAACTTTTCTCCATGCCTATATGTGCTGTTGACTCCCCAAATTCCTTGCTTGAACCCGAGTATCATCGGTAATGGAGTCCCAAAATTCAACTGACTCACTATTTATGTGAATACTCAAACTAAAGTGCATTTTGATTTAACCTATTAATTTCTCACATTAACTGTGTTATATGAATTATCAACTCAGTAAATAAAACTATCAAATAGAGTCAAAACATTTCATTTAACTGACTGGTTTAAATGATATTAAAATAGAATAGAATAGCCACCTTATTGTCATTCATGACATGCAATATTTGGCGCACATTTGAAAGAAATTTCAGTGCATTTGCTCACCATTGGACTGGTAAAAAAGGATTTTAAAATATATTTATAAAATATACAGTAATATCAATAAAAACAATCTAGCAGCAGTTTACCCCTTGACACCAATTGTCTCAAATTTGCATCATACCGCTTTCATTCAGACTGCAGATAGCGTATCCATTCCCCCAATGCCGGTTTGTACATATTCAATACGTACCTCGGAACCATTTGCAAACACTAGTTTCTGGTAGGACCAGTCAGAGTGGGACCTAATTATTATATATCTGTTATTATCATGGGGCTGCACAGTGGCGTAGTGGTTAGCACTTTCACCTTGCAGCAAGAAGGTCCCTGGTTCACGTCCCGGCTTTCCCGGGATCTTTCTGCATGGAGTTTGCATGTTCTCCCTGTGCATGCGTGGGTTTTCTCCGGGTACTCCGGCTTCCTCCCACAGTCCAAAAATATGCTGAGGTTAATTGATTATTCTAAATTGCCCATAGGTGTGAATGTGAGAGTGATTGTTTGTCTCTGTATGTAGCCCTGCGACAGACTGGTGACCTGTCTAGGGTGTCCCCTGCCTTCATCTGAGTCAGCTGGGATAGACTCCAGCCCCCCCATGACCCTAGTGAGGATTAAGCGGTGTATAGATAATGGATGGATGGATGGATGTTATTATCATTATATATCTGTTCTATGTGTAATAGATAAATTAACAATCTCCACTTATTTTAGCATCAGCTGGAAAGCAAAAAAACACAATTTCATTTATTTTTTTTATTTAACTGTAAATAAATTCAGGCGTCCAGGGGTTAAATAGTGTAGTAGCAGTTTGAAACAGCAGTGACTGCCTTGTGCAAAAGCTTCAGACTCTTTGACATAGAGACTTAAAGTTACGTATAATCAAGGGTGTGGGTGTTTTGTGGGTACCATTACAGGACAGTGCCGTGCTCGACTCAGCTCCACTCATGCTGCACCACTTTGCTTGTTTTTGGAGTGAGGAGTCGAGTACTGCCGAGATGGAGCCACTACACCAAGCGTCATTAACCCTATAGTTAATGTACGCTGGGTTTAACTGTGGAACACCAACTAATTTTGAGGATGCTCTTAGACCCTGAAGAACTGATAAAGAATTACCTTATTTCTCCTGTTTGAGTTATTAAAAATGTATAGTTTGGAATTTAATGGCTTAATCATGGGTTTTGATTGCATTTTTTGATCTGTCTCTCTCATGACCACTAACTTTCTGTTAACACTAAAGAAAGTGAGCTGGAGCTGGATTACTTCATTTGACTGCCTCTGGTTTAAAAAATAGCATGGCTTGGTAAATCCTGCTTATCTTCCCTTGTATTACCAATACAAGTCAGAGTCTGCTTGTTTCAAAAGACATTATTTAGCCAGGAATAAAGACAGACAAAGACAAGTGTTTTCATCTTCATTCATATCAAACCAGACATTTTCTTTAGCCGTGACAGCCTGGTGTTATACAAGAGGGAGGTACAACACAATGCAGCTGGATATCAGGTCTATTCTGAAGCATGACAGCATGAATAGCTAGAAATCTGGTATATTTGTGGTTATCTAACACAGCACAATAATGCATTAAAATATTCATATAGAGATATCCTTGAAGCATAGAGTGATATTGAGAGGTTAATTCTATTATCTTTCACATTGTCGTTTCAGTCCCAAGCCACGAGATGCAAGACTGACCCAAATATCCCTCTGCGATTTCATTGGTCTTTGTGTTTTGTAAACTAAATTCAGTTAAGCTCTTTCTCACTGTCAAGTTTGTTTTTTTTTTTTCAAAGTTCTGCACCCATGAGGACTGACAGCGGTCTTGTTGGAAAAAGGGAGCTGCATAAATGCAGACTACACCAGGCAGCTAAAATTAATTTCTGCTCTCATCCGTCATGAACATTCATGACAGAACAGCGGTGAGCTGGAGCTTCTCTGTGGCCATCAGCAGAAGGCTGTTGTTGTACTGGGCAGGCCCCAGGTGAGAGTGGGGTTAACTACATGAATATAAAGTAGGAGAGATCTAACAAAGAGAATATGTGCTCAGCAAAATCCTTTCCTGGATAAATAAGGCGATGAAAGAACAAAAGATGAGTGAACGCAGAATGGAAATAAAGTGATTACCAGAGTAGCCTTTTGTTCAGCTTTACTGTTAAATAGCAATCTTTTTATTTAACAATTCCAGCATTATTTATATCTCATTAAAGGTGTTTTACTACCAATTCCAAAGCTCAGATTTGGCAGCATTCCTAGAAATCTTACCACAAACTACATGCTGGATTTAATTATACCCAGTTTAGCCAAACAGGTTAAGCACGTTGTAAATAAGAGATCATAGAGAGAGATAAGGAGATAAAATCTACAGCCCTCATTCGGTGCAGGAATGCCTCTTAAAGCACAAAATGTCTCAATGAATTTGCATGTTAAGAGCTACATTCATTTTTAATATAACATTTCTGACATATTCTGAAGTTGCAGACGGAAAGATGAAAAAACAACACAGCCAAAATAAAATTTCATCCGATGATGCAAAGAGTTTAACTTGATTCGGCCTAAATTTGATGCTAATTTTGATGCAGCTGTAGCCTCATGCTTTTTTGGCTTACCATAAGAATGCATTTTGTGCATAAAGGCAGAGGATTTGAGAAGGAAACTGAGGGCCAAGAACTCTCTGAAAGTGAAGATCCAATCACTTCTAACCAAATGTGTCAATTGCAAACATCCAGTAGATTCTGCAGATTTGTCAATTAAAGTTTGAGAAACTGTACTTCCCGATATTTGCACACACACAAATCTATTCAGAACACCTGGTGGTTATAATAAACACATTTTCCAAATTTTTTTCATAAGTTTTCATAGGTAATTTTACTCCAGCAGTAATTTATGTTCAGCTTGTCTGACTGTATAACAGGTTTAGGGGAACTTATTTGGAAAATTAAGCTTCTTCTCTAACCTGTGGGCAAACATGCAAAAACATCTCTGTTGGACAGCCAATTTTGCAAATGTATTCTTCAATCACGGAATGAACGGAGCAGGCCTGCTGTAATGCCCCATCAATCTTTGTCAAAACTTGCCATTTTCAGTGTGGACATTGCTGCTCTACGGTTACTGTTGCTGTTGTTGCTTCCCGTATTGAAGAGGATTTTGAAAACAACAAAATGCAGATTGTGGGAAGAACACAAGAAATACGCAGGCGAAGGCAGTGTTATGCCCACAATCTACTTCTGTGGAGTCAGACAACTGTGACTTTAGCTCTGGGCTTCATGTTAACATTCTAGCTGACACTACTAATATCAGATGACTGCAGGAAAATAAGAAGTTGCAGCAGATGTAAAGCCAATTAATGTCATAAAACACTGTGTGCAGTATTTACAGGCTGGTACCATTTGCAGAGATCATGATGCATAAATCTGCTGTGAAGGGGGACACTGTGACATCAGTGTATAGATTCTGAGGATGATTTACGGTTACTCACCTGAATGCATTACATGACTACATTAGCTGTGTTTTTGTACTGAACATGTCAGAAGTAAGGTACATAGTTCATCATTACTCAGCAGGACACTCAAAACCACATTCTGTCGATTCAGCCAGTGATGTTTAGGGACACATGGACGATTAATCACTCAACTAATTTGTACTCATTTAAGCTGCCATTTTAGTATGACCTTTAATTACCTTTTGATCAAACTGACTTCATTATAGCCTGATTATGCTTCGTCTGGGTTGCTGATCATTTTGTAATTCCATTATGAATCTCTCTATCACAGATAGAGACCAGGCTTAAAACCTTCCTTTTTGACAAATCTTATAGTTAGGACTGACTGGGGGACCCTGAGGGGGTCAGCTGGAGTCTTCCTCTTGGACGTCCCCTAGTTCTGCCCCTAGTTCTGCTGCTACAGGCCTAGGCTGCTGGAGGACCTCTCTGGATGCACTGAGCCCTTCTCTATCTACCATTATATTTAATATACAGTATATATACCATTATTGCATTACACTCACTCTGTTTCTCCCTGTGTCCTTTCTCCGAGTGTCCCTGATCCCAGAGCTGGATGCTTCAGATCTGTGGTGGTTCTCCCACCAACTGGCCTAATCTCCATCTGTGGGATGCTGCTGCTGCTGACCTTCCTCCAGCCCACTGCTTCCAGCTGCCCATTTCCATCAATCTACTCTGCATCACCCTCACTATACTTGATTTGCTCGTCTACATATTTTTGAATTTACCACCAGCTATATATGTAGTATATTTAATGCCAGAGCCATACACCATAGCAGTAAACTATAATCAGTTTCCATGTTAGTTGTATTTTGCATGTATCATCTGTCTTATCATGCATGTATTAAACTGTGTGTTTTATGGTTTCTTTAAAAAGTTTTTTTCTGTGCTATTCACGAGGCAAGACCTGTTAATATGCACAAAACAGCTGGAGATTTGTGAATTTAAACCCAAACCATGATCTTTTCCTAAAACTAACCAAGTAGTTTTGGTGCCAAAGCTTTATATTTGCTAAGAATAAAAATTGGCATTTTGGACCAAAGTCATTATCACACGTTCAGCATGAGCTTGCATCAAGAATGAACAGTGTTGAGAAAAAGCAGAGTGGAGAACAAGAAAGAACCAGAGAATGGAGAATGTAACAGAGAAGAGAGGAGTAGGGAGGGAGATGTACTGTGACTGCGACATAATGACAAAATAATGAAATAGTGATGAGGCCAGAGCTGATCTCTCGGAGTCATATTTAGTAACTGAATGACACAAGAATTTCCATGTGAGAATTAAATAGTAAAACACCAAGAGCCCCTGCATCTGTCTTCTTTCTTTCCTACCTCCTCCCGCTTCTTGTTTTCTGTGCTTCCCATCACTCAGATGTTTTTGGTTTTTTTTCATCCAAGATGCTGACATGCAAGAGAGTTAAGAAGAAAATAAAGGGGTACACTGAGGAGTGATGAGCAGAGAGGAAGGTGAGAGGAAAAAAAAAGTGGATGAAAAGCCTGTGCTGCAGCTTCAATGTTTAATGTAGCAGAGTCATTAAAAGTGGGCGAGTCACTCCGGCTCCATGTAGGAAGCCATTACACCAGATTGGCTTATAGTAGGAATAGAATCCATTTTTCTACTGCGCCCCTCTTTCTCTTCTTTCTCTCTCACAAACGTTCACATGCTCTCTCACTTTGCTCCTGCCTCTCTGAACACTGGCAACCGAACAGGGAATGATCAGTAATTAGCGATGTGATAGTCATGCAGAAGCATGGTGTAGTATGGCGACTGGAAATTTAAGGCCTTTTCTCAAGATAAGAAAAGATTGCCTTTGCAGTCACTCAGGAGACAAGGAGAAGCAGAGAGAGTTGAAGAGAAAGAGCGATAGAGGGAGCAGTGAAGAAGAAAGGAAGAAAGATAGAAAGACTTGGGGCTTATCTTTCCTACAGGCTTCAGATGCATGTCAACACATGAAAGGAGGCCTCCACTCCTACTAACACTCACTGACACGTTTACAGTAACACACACATACACACACCAGCATGCAGTCAGCGATGAAATACTTTACAGCCCTGGCTCTCTGGAGTGCTTGTAAATCTCTGACTAGTTCTCCAACATGTAGTGTAGGTGCACAGATATTTGCATAAACATAAACTTTTGTATTCATAAGGCACTCGCATGTGTACACTCTCAAAAACACAACAAAATCCTTGTGTTTCTGCACTTGTGAGGACCCTCAGTGGTGTAATTTATCCCTCAGCCCCTTGCCTTTTCCTGTTTCTAATCTTTGCTAAACAGTACTTTAAAAAAAAAAAGGCTCTGACACCCACATCTTTCAAATGCTACATCTCCGGTTTGCAACACGGGCTTTCTGTTATGAATATGGAGTCTCAGAGCACAAGCCGGGATAACGTTGATGAAACCATCACGACAGTCATTCGAGACTTTGCCTTCTGTGCTTCCGAGCCGTTGTACAACTGAATTAATCTGATGTGTAAAATTGATGGAGTGCTGCTTTAAGGTTAAGTGGACTACAGCATTACTGCAGGATTTAGGATGTGTCCCATGGTCACTTGTTCCAAAGTTGGACACTGTTGTCTCAGTCCTTCATTTATTCAGTGTTGACGTCTGTCCTATGGACTATAGAGATGGCTATCATTATCCACATGGTTAAGGAATGTTGCTTAAAATTGCCTCTACTTAAGATTTTACATTGTTAAAATGTCCATATACTGTCTTTCTTATAAGCTAAAAGACACATCATGAGCAAATTAAGCAGTCAGTGCAATGGTTGAGCATTTCCACATTGAAACTGCAGCATGCAAATGTCAGACTTCTGCAGTTTTATACATAAAAACCTTCGGGAAGCAATCCTGTCAACTTGCAGGGCTGCACTTTTTGTATCATTCTTCTTTAACAATGTATGGCTGAATTACTCCAATATTACAACTTGCAATTTTGTGGCGCAGAGTGACTTTGTAGTGCAAGAGCAAAGTTGTAGGTGAGCTGGTGTGCTCAAACTGCAATGAGTGAGGAAACAGGGACTTCATAGAGCTGCACATTCTAAAGGAAGCACTGGTTTACAGCTACAGCTAGCTTGATACACAGAGATGAGTTTTTAGGGGTTTAACCAGTGGGACTTTACTGAACACACACAGGTTGTTAAAGAATTCCTTCTTTTACATTGCAACATTTAAAATATCCACAGTAGTGACAGACAGGAAAACAGAAAAATAGAGCGCTCAACTGTGGATGATCAAGTTTTCATTGGACCTTATGAGGCTCGTCAGGCTACTTGAACAATCACTGCCTTCATTTTCAGGGTAAGAACAGTCTCTCCAAAAATGTCCCCATTCTCATATTCCAAAACTGAAATTGCTTCTCACAAAGAGACCAAAAGATATGCATTACATTTTGTTGCTGCATTGCTGGTTTACAGGGTGATGAATGGAGTCACAGTGTTCTAGCATCGTCTGGCCATAACTCGCTCATTAACCTCGTGGTTCTGGCTCCATTAAGATGGAGGGAATCCATTTAGCCTAGCTCAGCTCTACACAGAAATACACTGAAACACAAAGTGACATGGTTTTGCAGTATTTCTGAGCATTTGGGGTGGGGCCATGCTGGGAATGCAAACACAAACCAGCACATGGAAGTAACGCACACACCTCACAGCATAGATATGATATCACACATGCATTTAACAAAAACAGATAAGTCACACACACAGAGAGTCTGGCACACAGTCAGACGAGCATATTTCATGACAGTTACGACTATGGTGGGAATTCACTCGAACAGTAAAACACACACGAATGCGCATGCAAGTAGAGACATTTTTCAGCAGCAGAAACCATGCTGTGAATACTCATACACTCATACACCAGCACACACACTGTCACTTGAATCCCTGCAGCTCAATAGGAGCACATTTAAAAGGCATTATTTGTTGCCAGTGGTAACACACACACGCACGCACGCGCACGCACACGCACACGCACACACACACACACACACACACACACACACACACACACACACACACACACACACACACACACACACACACACACACACACACACACACACACACACACACACACACACACACACACACACACACATGATATAGCCAGTCATGTCACCGGAAGCTTTCTATTTAACATCTCTATCTCTTCATTACTCTTGCACATGCACGCGTGATCTCATGTACATGTGCGGTGGTGTCTATGGAGCTCTGTATGTAACATCTCTATTACCTCGCAGCAGTGTTATGCCATTCTGCGCAGGCTGTGCTGTCTAATCCAGTTAGGCGTGTCGCAGCTGAGAATTCTTTCTAAGCGAACAGCAAGTTTAAATGGCCACATAAAGGCCTTACTACGACAGGGATTAGCCACTTTTAACCATTTACAGGATTACTGGTGGTATTGAACGCAGCTCTCTCTTAAGGTACAAAGCCACTGGGGGTTTGATTCCCTTCCTGTTTATAATTGAATGCTAAGCTATCGCTCAGAGGGCGTCATTACAGCTCCGTTGAATATCTGAGGTATTATGTTTGATGGGAAATTACACAACGGAAATGGAATATTATCAGAAATAAGAAGTGAAGCTTCCCAAAATGAAGTCCAGTTGGATTGATTTAAACAACTTTGGATAACCATGACCTGGATGAATGAGAAACTACACAGACATCCCAAAATTTCCCAATCCCAATCCATTTTTTTTAAGCCACTTTATACTACATTGTCTTACAGTGTGTCAATACTATACTATTTCATCCTCATCTCTCACCCCTGTATATATTGTAAATATTATTACTACTGTTCTATTATTATTTTATTCATATCACTATGTCTATTGCTACATAAGCTGCTGTAACAATGTAAATTTCCCCTGGCATGGGGAGAAATAAAGGACTTATCTATCAAAATGAACATGCAGCTTTTTGGTTGGCAATCCTCACATACATTTCTTCCTTACCTTTATTTATCCAGGAAGTCAAAAACGTCCTTTACAAGAGAGATATGGGCTAGTTGGCAGCTGTACAAACTCATACAGTCCTGTGTCCCAAAAATGACATTCCAGTGCAGTAAAACCTTTTGAGGGAGACTTTATTTCTGCCAGATTGCATTTGTTGTGATGTGTCACAAATACGTTTCTAGTCAACATATATTAGCCTTTAGAAGCAGCACAGTGTTGCAGCTAGAAGATTTTGGGTTGGAATCCCAGCCTAAAGTCCTTCTGTGTGGAGAAAATTCTTTAAACACTGCAGGGTCTCAGGAAAAACAACTACATGCCTCCTTCACCATATTATAGTAAACTTATCAATAGATACCACTGTGTCTATAAATCTTTCTGCATCTTTTGTTACTCTGCCAAGGAATGCAGCGGAGTTATGTGATGATCGGTGTACGTTTGTCCTTCTGTGAATCTGTCTGTGCACAACGCTACTAAAAAACAGACTAACAGATTTGGATGAAATTTTCAGGGAAGGTCAGAAATGACACAAGGACCACCTCATTAGATCTTGGCAGTGATGTGACTTATAGTCTGGATCCACAGATTTGTTGAGGACTTCTTTATCATTGCGAGATAGCAGCAAGGTAACTATGGCAACAAGTGAAGACTACGTCATCTGACTGTTGATGATCACATGATTGTGATCCTACTACAAATCCACGACTGCAGACATATTGGGACTTATCCATCAGAAATTATACAAGGAACAACTGATGAAATTGTGGGGGTGTTTCTGAGTCCCATCAGCTCCCTCCGCCCAGTACGTATTTAGGTCACGTGATTCAGTATCCGTACAAAACATACACATGTATAACACACACCTGTGCTCAGCGCAAGGTCATTTTGTCTGTGAGTACATCTATATTAAATGGCCACATTCTCTGTTGCCATGATTTCTGATCATCAATAACTAATGAAAAAAAATGTTGCATTTCTACAGAAATATGCTGCATTTCTGACAATGCCACATGGGGGAATGAACAGACTTGGTGGAGTACTGTGCTCTCTGAGTGCTTTTCCTATTATTCTGTAGCCCATCATCATTGTTTCTTATGCACTTCCATTTGCAAACCTGTATTTGTTTCACTCTCAGACAGTTCTGCTGGTGCTACAAAAGGATCAACTCACTGGTGTTGTAGTGTCTATTGATGTCTCTTAGAATACCAAATCCAAGAATCTCTACTTGAAATCTGCTTGAAACTATGAGTAGCATTAGTCCATAAAATGAACTTCTTTTTGGTATTTTTTCATCGTCTTCTCTTCAACACAACCTGCAAAGTGTAACACAATGTCTGCATTCACCAAAAACAAATGAATACACAAAATGAGCCTCTAATGAAGTGGAGCGAAGTCATTATGAAAGATGAATTATTTTGATCCTATTATATTTTCCCAAAATCTTCCAGTTTATAGATCTGATATTATCACATGAACCTCGATGTTACTGTAAATAGTGCTACTACATGTTGGAAATCTGGAGGCTAAATAAATGGACAAGTTAAAATTAGTCTTTATGGTAGTCTTTAGTCTTAATTAGTCTTTCTTTAAAATGATAATCTCATTTGACAAAGTCTGACTTCTGACCAAGCATATAGAGTAATGTGTTCTTTTTTAGGACTCTGCTGCTTCTTGTTCCCATTATGATCTACATTCTAGTGCTATACTTGTAGGTTTATACCAACAAATGACAGACAGACAGACAGAGAGAGAGACAGAGAGAGAGAGACAGACAGACAGACAGACAGACAGACAGATAGACAGACAGACAGACAGACAGACAGACAGACAGACAGACAGACAGACAGACAGACAGACAGACAGACAGACAGACAGACAGACAGACAGATGATGGTATTATGGCACAATGGAAGTGGTACCATGGTTGTAGGGGAACAGGTGCAAAAAGATGAGCATTCCATGTAAATGAGGTAGCTCAGGGCGAAGTGCTGGTATTTCAGTGCAAACAGCTTCTTTAATGGCTTGTCACAAGTGACAGGGTGAAAAATGACTAATCACCACTGCCTCTGACTAAGCCGAAGTCCAATTCTGTGCATCATTGTTGCCCTTGTGTACAAGATTGTTTTACTTCTAAATACATACCAGAGACTGAGTGAATGGATGGCATTATATGTGCTTGTTTTCGTATACTTACCTGCATCTACTGTGTTTGAAGAAGCTGAACTACACTACCGTTCAAAAGTTTCTGGTCACCCAGACAATTTCATGTTTTCCATGAAAACTCCCACTTTTATCCATGTGCTAACATAACTGCACAAGGGTTTTCTAATCATCAATGAGCCTTTCAGCACCATTAGCTAACACAATGTAGCATTAGAACACAGGAGTGATGGTTGCTGGAAATGTTCCTCTGTACCCCTATGGAGATATTCCATTAAAAATCAGCTGTTTCCAGCTACAATAGTCATTTACCACATTAACAATGTCTGCACTGTATTTATCATTCATTTAATGTTATCTTCATTGAAAAAATGCTTTTCTTTCAAAAATAAGGACATTTCTAAGTGACCCCAAACTTAGAAAGGTAGAAATACATCCAAGAATGCTTTAGATACTATTTTTTCCACCAGAAATGCATTCTTGATGAGATTCTTGCAATTTGCTTTTTCAGTCTTGGAAATGATGAGAACCTATAACAACATCTGTCCAATGCATCATCGAAAAATTCAGGGCATCTCCAGAAAGTGAGAGGAAAGCAGCAGTGCTCTCCCTTCCTACCGTTATCCTGTAGTAAAGGTGTCATTAGTAAATTAGCAGTGTGGCTGATTGATATCGTAACAGGCTAATCAATAACACCGCAATCCCCTCTGGTTACTCATGCATACGCTGCAGCATCAGCCAAGTTTCCATCTCTGCCTCCACCTCCTGCTTACATTATTTTTATTAAGCTATTTCTCATTTTGCTGACTACATTACTGCCATATCTCTCCCGCAATGGCCCTGCTCTGCCGCTGTCACCCTTAAGTCTCAGAATCCACGGAGTTTAAACTTCAGTATATTTACCATTATGAAACTGATAAAACAAACATAAACAATAAAAATTCCTTTGGGTTTACTAAAACATCTCACCTGGAAAAGGAGGACTCATGAACGATAGACAAATAAATCTCATCAAAACACTTCTAAACACAAGGAAGGACAGAACAAACATCATCAATGATGAATGAGTGAAATAAAGAGCTAATGTAGAAAATAAACAGCCCAAGAACTGCACATGAACAAAGACACCAGTGTCCTGTTTTCAAACTGTCTTTGTCTAAATCATGTGTTTTATAACTTAACTTTGTGCAAACTGCAGAAAAGACACAAAGTGTAGAATGTTTTTATGATGATAGCAGCAAAGACTTGCACTTTTATGTTTAAATAAAACATTGTGGCAAAAGTATTCTACTGATTTTTAACACAATATGTGCTGATTACAACCAGGTTGAAAAGATGGCTCAAATTATTTTCATGTTTTAAATGTAATGAATTCTAATATATACTCAAATTCCGTACCAATGCAGAAAATGAAGAGTCTTTTAAGTAGTAAGGTAGTAAAGTAACGTAGAGGATGGGTGTGTGCCATCACACATGAAGTGCATCCTTGCAAATACCTGAAACTGTTTTTTTTTCTTCAAACTAACTTCATCCATAGCTTAAGGTGCTATATTTGGTTTGCTGTGTCCACACAATGACAGAATATAAAAATTAGTCTGCACTGTAGTGGGTGTCACCTTGAGGGATTCTTCAGGTGTAAAATAGGCGGCCACTTCTCAAGAACTCCCATTTAGATGCTATCAGCCCATTAAATGGCCCCTTACCGTCGTACATCACACCCCTACATGTAGGCCAGCAGGTACCTTCTGCACCTTAGTGGTCCAGAAGGTGTGTTACCCTCCATTCTGATCACCAATTACCTGAAAGTAGTTCAGATAGTCACGTGGAAAAAGTGCATGGGAAATCTTTGGTGGAGTCACCCCAGAGACATACACAGTGGAGCTTTATAACGTGATAAACGTAGCAGCAGAGTGCATTTCAGCCAAAACTAAGTAGCCTCCATGAAAAAAACAAACAGAAATTGTACAACATTTAAACAGTGAAAAGCAGCCAGTTCAAACAAAAATAAAAACAAAGCTTAAATTTAAAAATAATGCTGAAATAATGATGAACCAGATTCAAATTCAAGTCTACTGAATGAAAGTCTGCTGCCTTGCATCATCACCAGCCCCTCTAGCCTCAACATGCTGGCTTATATTCTACAAAAATGTGGCTCTGGCAATATTTAATGGGGTAATAATGCTCAAATGACTTAACAAGACGGTGGAAGAGCTCCCCACTGGTAAACTCCGACAGTCAGGTGGTTGTAAGAATCACTCTGACATTCTTCATACTACAAACTTAATG
This sequence comes from Amphiprion ocellaris, assembly GCF_022539595.1. NCBI lineage: Eukaryota > Metazoa > Chordata > Actinopteri > Pomacentridae > Amphiprion > Amphiprion ocellaris. The sequence goes on from NC_072769.1 coordinate 40,149,061, forward strand.
CAGATATGTTAGCACACCATATACGGAGGTCACCTTAAGTGATTCCCTGCATGGCCGAACTTAATAAAACAACTACTTCTTATTCATAGCATTTTATTGCTTTCTAACCCTGTGACTGAATTCTAATAATGCAGATCTAAGACTTCTGTCACCTTCTCAGGCATGTGACTGCCATCATTGCTGGCATACTGCACTAATGGTGGAACTCTCCCTTCACTAAGAGGAATAATAAATATCCTCTGTGTACATTAGACAACAATAATATCGGACATGTAATAAGATTTGGATGTAAAGAGCAGGGGAAGAGCAGCCACTGTTTTTATAAATAGCCTGGTATTAAGATGTAAATCAGATACAGTCAGGCACCAGAGCTCTTATAGAGAACAGGGGGTGGGAATTTCCTGCCTCAAGTCTTCTCCAGGAAAAACAGCTCATATAGAAGAGATAGCAGAAATAACAAAAGAGCTCTGTGCAGCCGCATCAGGAATAACAGCAGCATATACAATGAATATATTGTATATATTTTTGTAAGGTGTGTTTTACAGAATATTTTTTAATGCTGCTATTCGGAGAGTACTAAACCAATTTTCACTGTTTTCTGTAACAGTAACAATAAAGATCTATTCCATTCTATTCTATTCTATTCTATTATTCGAATATTAAGCGCCGCTATCATGAACTGGAATACATACATAGATATCAGGAAGATGTATGGAACCGTATTGTAGAACTTGAAGAACCCCCCACAGACAAACTTCACAACAGCAGCTTCTTGATAGTGTTTCACTCATAGCTGAAGTTCACTGATCACATAAACAACCCACACAACACACACTCACGTTGTCACACATATACACAAGAGCAACTTTCCACCAGTCTAGGAATTGTCTACTTAAGCTATCATCACCCACCCACCCACACACACACACACACAGGCATACACACACGCACACACAGGCACACACACACACACACACACACACACACACACACACACACACACACACACACACACACACACACACACACACACACACACACACACACACACACACACACACACACACAGGCACACACACACACACACACACAATGGAGAGCCTGCATACCAAAGTCAGTTATGATGAATCAAGCACACCATTTGGAAACATAATCTTTACTTAGAACATAATCAGACAAACATCAAAATATTACACTCACTTTATTCTAATGTCCTCAACGAGAAAGCTGTCGCATATTCAACTCACTCGGTGCTGGTAAATTGTTTCTATTGCATCTCAGACTCTGATTAGGATTGTTACCATGCACTCACTGTGTGTTTATGTTGATGCTTCATCACGCCTCCGGAGCGCCACTACAGCATGAGTGAGGCTGAGGAGATTCTAAAAGGCAGGAACATTTTTCCATACACTACCAGTCAAAAGTTATAGAATGCCCCAGTTTTTACAGTTTTATATTGAAATTTGAGTAGTTCAAGTCCAATGAATAGCTTGAAATGGTACAAAGGTAAGTGGTGAACTGCCAGAGGTTAAAAAAAAGGTTAGGTGACCCAAAACAGAAAAATAATGTACATTTCAGAATTATACAAAAAGGCCTTTTTCACAGAACAAGAAATGGGTTAACAGCTTAAAGCTGTTCTGCACCAATGGAGGTTGATCAAGCCTTTGGTGCCACCAAATCCTAAAGGTGTCCCAGCTTTTCTAGATTCCTTCCAAGCCCCTCTGTCTGCATAAAGTAGTGCTGGAACACACCGTGGCACCAAACCCTCCAGAGCATTATGTTAAAATTAGCTCACAGGACAACAGCTTCAATCAGCTTCATAGTGATCGTAGGAAGAAGTCTCGGAGTTGTAGGTTTGACAGGTCGAGTTGCAGCAGAAAGCCGTTGCTAAGATGTCAGAATAAGAAAAAGAGGCTTGCCTGGACCATGAAACACCACCAATGGACTACTGAAGACTGGAAGAAGGTATTATGGACAGATGGATCAAAATTATAAGTCTTTGGTTCATCAGCAGGATTTTTGTAGCCGTCCAGTAGGAGAAAGGATGGTTCCTCAGTGTGTGACATCAACTGTCAAACATGGAGGAGGTAGTATGATGGTCTGGGGCTGCTCTGCTGGATCCAGGGTCGGTTCTTGTACAGAGTGAGAGGAACCCTGAACCTAAACGGCTACCACAGCATTCTGCAGCTCCATGCAGAACCCTCTGGTATGTTCTAGTTGGTCAGGGATTCACCCTACAGCAGATAATGACCCAAAACATCAGTCCAAGCCCTGCCAGAACTACCTTAGGAACAAGGAACCAGATGGAAAGCTTGACAACATGGTGTGGCAGCACAGTCTCCATACTTCAACCCCATGGAGCTGGTTTGGGATGAACTGGACAGAAGAGTGAAAGCAAAGCAACCTACAAGAACCACACATTTATGGGAAGTTCTGCTACAGAGTTGGAAGAACTTTCTGAAGAATATTTGATTTCCATTGTGGAAAGAATGCCATGAATGTGTTCAGCTGTTATATCTGCCAAAGGTGGTACTTTGATGATCAAAAGTTTAGAATACAGTTTGGTTTCTCAATTGTTTGTTTTTAACTTAATTTCTTTATTTGTTCTATACTTTCATTTCAGAGTACAATGAGGCATTAACTGGCATAATTTTCAATTAAAAAAAAATTGGGATGTTCCAAAACTTTTGACTGGTAGTACATAAATAAATCAGATTTCTGCACAGGGAGAACATGCAAACTCCACAAAGATGGAACTGGGGGATCTTCTAGCTGCAAGGCAACAGTTCTAACCACGGAACCACTGTGCAGCCCCCATGTTTAACTGTATGATATGATAACATGTTTAAGACCAACATAAGGGTGAGATAAGTCAGACAGAAGCTGTAAATACTCATACAGATGTAGAATCACTCAAAAAGGTCAAAACATTTATGGAGCTGAACTACTGGGTCTATAAACAGTGTAACATACTAATGTCCGAGGATGGATAGATTCTAATGTGAAAATTCTAATAAATAACAAGGAGGCTGGCAGACAGAACTAAATCCCACTATTACTGACAAAATCTCTTATTAATATTCTGCAGAGAGCAGTATGTCAAAGCAGTTGCTGTTCTGCACCTTTCAGACCTTAATCCCAAACTCAATTCCCAAACACAGGTGAAAGCAATAACCTAAAAGTCTCCTATGCCCCAGTGCTGACACCTCTGCCCTACCTCCCCCAGTATCATTACTATGAAAAGACTCATGTTTAGCTTCAATATGCGTGTGGCCTTTAGTCTCAGAACTGTTTTGTAATATATTAGTGAATGCTTTGCTAATTGTCACCAACTGCATGGATAGTTGTAGTATAGCCGACTATTTCCAACAGAAGCAGATAATATCACACAGTTTAAAGCAAAACAGTAGCTTTTCGTCTGATTAAGTCATTTTTCTGTAGGTAATTTCTGCATAGACAGACGATCAGAGTATGTCTGCACAGCATGAGCCTTTAAAAGATGTTTTGTCATCCTCCCAGCAGTAGGTGTGAACACATTACTAATGTGCCCAATTTTCTGCAGTTTATACAATCCCCCTGTTAGGAGTGGAGTAGGGTCGAGTTACATAACTTTGCGACACTTTTTAGCAGCTTTTGACTGCACACACCCTCCTCAATCCCCCTCACTCCTCCGCTCACTTCTCATCCCTTTATCCCCTCTGCCTCGCTCCTTCCATCCCTCACATTTATCCTCCATTTCCAGCCTCTTCAAGTCATCCTCAGCCCCTCTCTGCCTCCCTCTCTCCCTCCCCCTCCTCTGTTCCAGCTTCACGCCTCATTGCGGCCACAAATCTCTCACGGCTCTGCTCTTTCTTGACTTTTTTCATCCTGCTCCTGCATTCTATTGCATCTCCTTCATAGTCCCCTTCTCTAATCTCCATCTATCCTCCCTTCTCTTCTAGATTTAGTTCAGACAATACACACTGCAGACTGTAGGAGATTTTCCCCAGCGATGGGAGGGAGGACAGTGCAGGCAGTATGTCATGTTAAACTTCAGTATTTTTATCATAGGGTTGGTGATCCGATCTTATCCCAGTGTGTTCACGGAGCAGAACTGCACAATTTGCAGTCAAAATACTACATTTTATTATTTATTTATTATTTATTACATTTAGTGTGAACAAAATGGGGTTATTTCTCCTGTATTTCTTAAATTGTGTGACTTTTATGTTCAAGAGCACTTGTATAGGGATGGATTATAGTTTGCTGTCTGCAGGTCTATAAGCTAATGGCTAGCTACAGCAGTAAAGCTTGTTGTTTGCCTGAGGAAAATTCTGGTTTAGTAGCTTTTAGAGTCTTTAAAAGCAAATTTAGTAATTGTGAGCAAAGTACTTAATGCTTCAGTGTTAAAAGCGGCTAAAAGCATTTTTTTTTGGTAAAAGTCAGTTTGTACTGTCTTTTTATTAAGAGCATATACTTCATAAAACAAAGCAGAAGCTGTCTGCAAAAATGGACTTGAGTCATAAATCTTGACAAATACTTTATTTTCCTGCAATTCTCTTTGTATGAAAATTGATTTTGTTAATAAACTCTGTACTTTCTCCATTAGTTCGCACAGACTGCTGACATTCGCTGCTATCTTTAATGCAAAATCTATCCATAATGTAGCAACATAGCCTCCACTTTGTTGTGGCTTGTTGTAAGGGATGAGCCCAGCTAACATTGCATAACAGGTAATACTCAAGGCTAGTTCCTGCTTTTCTCTCTAGCAAGGGTCTGCACGGGTTTATGTGGTGTAAATATTGTCATTCAACCAAGTTTTAGGGTCCACGTGGTCATCTATCTGCAGCCCAAAATTAGTGATCGTATGGGCTGTCTGCACCGCAAGCTCACCAACTGCATGTGCCCCAGGAAAACAAATAATGCTTAGAGCAAATGATTGTTATAAAGAAAGGCTTATGATTCATCATTAGAGAGTTATAAGTGAAGTAGTCTCTGGCAGACTTTAGAGGTACTTTGATTTGTAGCTACCTACTTTCCATGCACAGTTGTCAAATGCAGTAAAAATTCCTTTTTTTTCTAGAAATCCTGTACTATGTTTGGCACACCACTGGGATAATCATATTACTACGATGTTGCAGTTAAATCTGGAACAAATGACTCTTTCATGTAAAAAGTGCAAAGTCATAGCCAGCCTTTTAGAAAGATCTACAGGAGAATGTGTGTATTCTTGAGTTCAATATGAGGGGCAATGTGCATATGCATTCACTGTGTAGTCGGCTTTCAAAGTCCATGACTGCCGTGCCAAAATCACAAATCCACTGTTAGACTTAACATTTCAGCATTTCAGTTCCCTTTTAAATGATTCTTTCATACTTTCTCTGTGGGAAAGTTTAACCTGTCCCTACCATTTCTTTCTTTTCAGTTCTATGAGGGTCCGTCAGATTTCTGATTGCCCATGTCTTCCCTTCCTTTCTTTATCCTCAGGGTCCCATCTCTCTTAAGTCCCTTTTTCATTTCCTTGAACATTTGGAAAGTTTCAGTCCCCCTCACATCTCTTGTCTTCCTCTCCTCATTTGCTTGAATTCACCCAGCAACATGTCAGATACTCAGCCAGTCATTCTTTTTCTGTCTTCCGTTTCCCTCCTGTGTGCATCCATCCTACCCCCTCGGAGGGAACTGTGCTGCACTGATCCACCACTGACCATAGCAGAAGTGAGACCAGGCGACAGATTGACATTTACTTGGTATGTACTTCAGGGGTAGCAGCCATGTTTTTTTACACATATGGTAATGTGCAGACTATATAGGCACTTGAGATGTCTGGATCTTTATCCATTATAGGCAATTTACATCGGGGAGGATTCTGATTGATCTCAAATTCAGTGTGCCACATGACAGCATTATACAGCCAGAGTCATAAAGAGCTGTCTTTTACATGGAGACGAGTAAGGAGTCCTCCAGCAGATGGTAAAAATGAGTTATTCAAGAATGTCCTGGCTGAAATAGGCAATAGTGATAAGGAGTACAGACAAGTGAATTAAAATGGCTAAGACCAAATAAAGCAGTGTCTCAGTGAGACACACATTAGGTTGTAAAATGCCTCTATAAACACCGACAGCCTGCTCAGAAGATGGACTATACACTAGTGCCCCGAGATCTCCAAATGACACATATGCAAGTTTCATATGAGACCATGACTAACTTCCAAACTAGTTGGGGTGTCACAAGATCATGACTTTTTTATGCTCTCACAGTCTCACAGAACAAAGAGGAACTTTCCCCTTTTAGCAGATGGATGTAAAAACAGCCGTCTATGGTCTGAGGAACTATGAACATATGTCATTGTGTTCAGTAAAGCCTCGACAACAAAGTGGAGTTACAACAAAGAGAACACATTGTAGGAGGAGGGGGATGAGATATGGAAGTAATCATGCCTTCTAAAAATAAGAGCCAAACAGAAACCAAGTAAGTGTTTTTCCTGGGAACAGCATCCCTTTATAGGGTTAAACTAGGAGACAACTCCATCCTGAACATGAGTTTCTTGTAAAACAATTTCTAGATACACCGGTCAGCCACAACATTAAAACTACTGACAGGTGAGGTGAATATTAACCTTGAGCATCTTGCTGTAATCCAGTGTTCTGCTGGGAAACTTTAGATTCTGGCATGTGATGCTACTTTGGAACTTAAGCTGACTACATTTTGTTGTAGACCAAACACACCCCCAATGGCAACGGCACGCTCCGGTGGAACCCACACCATAAAAAATGCTCAGGAACAGCTCGACTAAAACAGAGGCGCTAACCCAATGGCAAGTAGTTTTACATTTAATAGCTAGACTGGATATATATTGCAGATATCCATATTTCAACCTTTTTTTCTAGTTTAAGTGGTGATTTCAGATACTTACATCATCCTTTTTCCTTGTCCCTTTTACCATTCAAGTATATGGGGTTTCTCATTGCAAATATCTACAGTGCAGCTGCACATACACATCATTTTAGTTTGAGATATCTTTAATTCCCCTCAGTTCAAGATATCTATACTGTCCCTTTTAGAAATCTAAAATAAGTCTGAGCTAGTCAGAATGACATTATAGATATCTTGAACTAAAATTCTTCCTAGTCAAAATGTAATTACAGATATTGTGAATTAGAGTTTTGACTAGGTGAAATAACATTGCAGGTGTCTGTTGTGACATCAGAAGCTACGGTGAGTGGAAAGTGGAGGCAACTTGCTTTTCAAATGGAATATGACACTGCAACTGCATATGGCAAAGCGTTTCACAACCATGTCAGAGGAGCCAGAAGTCAGCATTTTTAGCAAAGTTGAACCACAAGTCTCTAATCAATTAAACTTGTGCTTTCTGTAATTCCCTGGCTGATAAAGCTTTTTCTCTGTTTTACGGGATTATCTCATGATCTGCCACTATTTCTGCCACCAGTGTTCGAATGCTTTGCAGGACCAATATTCAGGGGTAAGCCTCACATGAGAAGCTTCATGCACAACAATTTAGACATAGTCATAATGAAGTTTGACATATTTGCAACTGTAATTTGGATTAGTCCAAAGTGAATTACTTGCAAGTTTGACGAAACAGATTGTCAAAAATATGTTTTTGACATCAGTAGTTACAATTCCACATCAAACTCGTGAAATGTAAAAGCAGCTTGCCATGTTAACCCAACATCCTAACTCCCCACATCCCAGTCGGATCAGGATACAGCGGAAAGCCTGATCCACAGAGGCCCCACCCCACAACCCACGGGACCGAAAGGATCCGCTGCTAACACCTCAGTGCCAATCACCACAGGACACCTCCACACGTCCCATGTCAGTGTCCCAACAGGTCAAACTGTTTTGGCAGGACGTGAGTCACCTACACAGTAACAGGCAGGTGGTTTGAATGTTGTAGCTGATTAGGTCTGTCTATTGTAATTTTCATTTGGTTGGTCTTTGTGACTTTCTTATTTTCCTTGAGACTAACGTTTGGATTATACACTGATATCTCCAGACTGTGCCATATTTAATTTACTATTAAATAAACATGCCAACTTGAATCTCTTGAACCACTGTTCTGCTCTATAGTGATGAAAATAATATAAGATCATACTTGACTGGCATCAGGGGCAAAAAGGACATCCCAGCAATAAACTAAAACTCTCAACATATTGTTTTAAAATAAACAACCTTGGAATCCAGTTTCGGTTAACAGCTATATTTTTCATTTGATGTAAAAGTAAAGGTCATTTTGTTTTACTTTTTTAAAAACTAATTTTCTTTCTTCTTTATGCAAGGGGTACACAGATGCCCATCTTTTCGCTCTGTCCTCTCATCATTCTCAAGGTGGCCCTGCTCTTTTCATTTTTCCTGAATATGAATTCATCTTTTTCTCACACTACTATCTTCTCCTTTCCACCTCTTTTGGTCTCAGCAGCCGATTATGGCAGGCCCCAACACTTCATTAGCCAAGGAGTCCTGCAGGATACATTTACACTTAAAACAATAAAGCAGGCAAGAGACATATGGATTGGAAGAGGGGAAAAAAAACTACAAAGAAAGAAGAGGAGAGTCTGTAAGACAAAGAAGTTAGAAAACAGGAGGAGACAGATACTGCGTGGGAGAGACAAAGTGATGGTCTTGAGGAGGCCAAAATTTATAGGAGATGGAAAAAATGGAAATAAGAAGAGTGTTGAGAGCACAACAGATGTAAAAGGATGGGTGGGTCGAGCGAGTGGAACAGAGAAGAGAGTAGGGGTGAGAAAAGCTGTAAATTGGCTGGAAGACAGAATGGACAGCAATAAAAGTGGATAAACTACATGTGTCAAGACAAGTGAAGGCCAGGTGTATCTCTGTTGAAAGCAAAACAAGATGCTCACTCATTATTCAATGGGGCAGAAAGCAACTTATTGGGTTTAAGAGATGACCAGAATTTTAAAAGTCTGTTGAAACAGAGGATGTCTCCGTTTGACTGTCTTATGTATGTCTTGCCTGATACTCTTCTATTTAAAGTGATACAGACATGTACCTCACCTATGTAATAGTTCACTTCTCACTGGCCTTCATGCACATACTCTTTATCTTATACGTAATTTTACATTCCACGTCTAATTTTCCAGATTTTATTAAATCTTTTGCTTGTGTATACAGCACTGCTGAACCAAGGCTGCAGCCTTTCAATACTGGGCCTTAATGCATTCTGCATATAAACCGATGGAAAACTGATCTGCTACTGCTGTTTTACTTTAATTACATCACCTACTCAGACGAGGAGTTAGACTAAGCATTGTCATTCCTGTCAATGTTTCTTAACTTTACACGGTGACATTTGTTCCACCTGTCTACATAACCAGTAGTCAGGAGTTCCAGGTTCAACCTCTGCCAGGATTGGTTTAATATCAAGGTTTCCACACAGAGATGCACACAGATTATATATGCATAAAACAGCTGAAAGCACATTAAGAGCCTTGATGTGACTGACACTATTTCACAATGTTTCAAACAAACATCATCAAAGGTAATGGCTCTTTTATGAGGAGCTGTCAAAATCAACAAGTCTTGTTCCACATGCTATTTAATTCTGCATACAGTAATGGCAGGTCAGCTCTAACCTAATAATGTTGCATCGGTCACTATTAGGCAGTTGACACTTAGGCCAGGTGATGTGGAGCAACATTAGTTAGTATAGCTAGTTGTGTTGTTTCACCACAGTGTTCTTGTAGTAGCAGTGCAAGAGTGTTTATGATCATGCACGGGCTCTATGTCCGTAAATGTCCACACCTGGGAAGTGGCCAATCTCCATACTCACAGTCTCACAGAGTTTGTAAAACATGAGGGCCTAGGGATGTCTCACTGTCAACCCAGCATTAGACCTGGGGGACTTGCCTATAGTTGTTATAATTGGTGTTGTGTAAATGTGGTTGTTCTGCCCCCACACAAAATGCACACACACACCAAGCATGGATGATTCAGGAAAGGGGTTCACTTGGAGGTTTATCTGTAAAAGCTTCAATCTCACTGTTGTGTTTTCTTATTGCATGTTTGTAGAGCCGTTTGTTTTTTCAGTCAAATGTCCACACAGGATTTACCAGACTTCCCCATTTGTGACATGATGTTACAAACAAGGAGTGATCAGCTGAGTACCTTAATCAAACAGAGAATTAACCTTCAGCCAAAGTTGACTTTTTTCATATGTTGTGTGCTGTCATGTTAGCTTATCCCACTCCTCCTTCTGACACCATTTGGAGTCCTCATGAGTTAAGTCTGTGAGGGTTTTGTGCTCAGGTCTTCGGATGGAAATTCGGATTTGGCCAAGATGTGGCTATACGGTACGCTGGAGAGGCTTGCTTTGTCATCACACTCTCGCTACTCAAACTCATCTTGCACTGATGCCTGCTTATACTTTTTCACTTCTACACCTTATATATTAACTTAAAATGTTCATTTATTGAAATGAAACCTTTATTTTTGTGAAATCTGGTGTCAGTTTCTTGTCTATGTCATGGCATGTCAAGAATCACAAAGCTTACTCATGTTTACTGTCTAAAACACTGTACAAAGGTAAATATTTCTCAGAAGATGACACTTTCCTTTTTCTTTCTTACTGAGGCATTTAGTACTAAACAGATCTCTGCGGGCTTGTCTATACAAACCCAAATAACAGAATGAGAATCATTTATGGTAAATTATATCACAATGATTTATCATCTATATCACCACCACCCTTTTTGTTTAATTAAGCATATTGTGAGAATGTTGCACAGCTGAGCAGGCGAGGAGATGTGTGAACAATGAAGTGTAATGATCACGGCAGATTGTTGGAGCATTCATCAGTATTAACCAAAGGTAGATGATGCTCTGTAGTATCACCAAATTTACTTTAAATAATTACACACACCACTGCTCAAATCCCTCTTTAAAGCCTGCATAATAGCTAGGTTTTCACTCCCCAACTGCACACAGCACATGCTATATGTGTTGGGCTTTGATACAGCTGATGAATTCCAGGAATGAGTGACTTCCATGCCAACAGTTTCAGTATTTGACTTCTGTTATATGCTCTGGTTTTGGCAGAAGGACTCCCCTTTCCTTAAAAATGCCTCAGTATTTGTCTTCTGAATTTGATTTTCTGACTTTCAGGTGCAGAATGTAACACTGTGTTACATCTGACATTTGTCAAGTTGGAGCTTTCCCAGCAGCAACCACCATCGGACTTGGACTTGGCGTAATTTCCAGATAAGGAAATATTATGGACATATTATGGACTCAGCTTCAGCCAATTAGCTTGCTTATTTGTCTTCAATGTAAAAATGTGACACAGTTGTTGATGTCAAAAAAAGAGCCACTATACTTCAGAATGACCGCTGAAGAAAGAAGCTGCTGTTGTTGCAATACTGGCTGCCAAAAGATGTCAAAGTTGACCTAATGTTTCTTTAATAACTGTGTCCTATCTGACTAAACTAAATCCAGCAGCAGCTCTCACAATTAATGATATAATTACAGACCCAGGCAGCAAGCCAGGGTTACATTAAGGAAATTTGAGGAGAGTTATCCAAATTATCAAACAGAAATTTGCTTATAATATTAAGTTTGAAACACTTTTCTGTGATTGAGAACATCCCCCAGCACGCTACGCCACTGTTCTATCAAAATCACATGTAAAGCAAAGAGTGTCTGTATGCAGGTGTGTGTAAGCTTACCTGTGTTCACACATGCACCTGGAGATGACAGCAGTTACCAGTACCCCAGGTAATGAGCACCTGCACAGAAAGCAATAATTGGTGAGGTGACAGTGGAAACAGACTGCAGGCAGAGCTGAATGAATGATCCTTTGGTTTGGACATAAAGACTGGGGCAGACTGAGCATTCATCACAAAACAAGAAGTTTAAAGTTTGACTTCAGACTTTATGTTCACATGCTCCATAGTGATGTATGTTGCCTGCCTTCTTTACAGAAGGGAAGGGAGGAGGACTGCAGATATACAGTACAGAGGGAAGATGGATGGTTGACTGTCAGCCGTCTTCTGTTGGGGTTATCTGAGGAGGCAGCTGAAAAGGCCGGCCAGAGAAATGGCTTCAAGTTCTAAAACTCCCATCAGTCATGGTCCAACTTTCTCTTTACACAGCAGCCAAGATTTGCATAAAAATGTCTATTTCTCCACTTCATCAGTGATTATACTTCTTCTTACTAACTCATGTATCCCTAAAGGTTGACTTTAACATATCACAGCTGTCTGACTTTAGCTGCCATTTTGATCCTAATGCCTTCATGACATTGTTTTCTCTTTCTGTTTTAATTAGTGCTTTATAATAAATATCAATGCATTGAGGTCCTTGAAGCCCCCAGTCAAAAACACTCAATATTGCCTTTGCATTTTTGCCAGACATAGAGATTTCCTTATACCCTTCGTCTGAACAAACCTACATTCTGCTCTTCCAAAAATAAGACGCTGTTCAAATTCCTAAAATATAATAGGTAATTTAATGAAAAAATGTTTAACGCAGATACCATTAAATGTTGTATATGATTAGACTAATATAGCATGTTGAAAAAAAAAGGTTTACTGTGCTTTTTAGTGTTTCAAAAAGTGTACATCTAGAATTTATCTCTATAATATAGTTTTGGATAACACCTGTGTCGATGTTTCCGGCAGCAATTTCAAGCAGATCTAAACTGGACAACTAAGTAATAAGTAAATAATGTTTAATAAAATTACTGAAAGCTAAATAATACCAAAATCAAAGGATGGTAAATAAGCATTCAAATATTTTTATGAATTACACTTGGGATAAAAAAAAAACCCAAGTAATATTCGTATTACAGAAAACTATTTCCATTTTACACAGTATGCAATTTGACGGTAATTTTCCTAAAATAACACTTTTTTTTCAGATGAGTTATAATCAACTAATGACACTATGAGGAGAAATAGGCTATTCTTTTGAAGTGATGCTGTTTTAAAAAAGTACTTCATCCTTAGGGTCTGAGGGACCTCTGTTGGTGGTCCTTATATTTTAAACATGTTGGTAGGATCAGGGTTAATAATTCAGTGCTTATATATAAATCCAGTTTTGTTCTCTCTCTGAGGAAATGTGCACTGCTGCACTGATTATAATGTATTTAATGTTTATGCAGGCAGCAACAGCAGTTAATCTGGGACAACAGCGACAGGAATGCAAAAGTTGTTTAATTGAGCGTCTTTATTACTGTACTTTGGACCACTGCCAAAATGCCCACAGGTTGAACAGCAGCTGGCAAATTTTAAGGCACGATATGGACAGAAATAACAATTTGTCTTCCTTTCCTCAACTCTGTGGACCTGCTCATTATCAAATGGCAGAAAGCTACGGTTGCAAGTTCTCAAGGCTGTTCCCTTTCTATCTTGGTGTGAACATATTCAGCCTTCTGCACACAAAACCACCTCAACCACTAGAAAATGATTAAGGTTTAGTCAAATTCTCATGTCTTTATCCCTTTGTATGCATCTGGGCCAATGAGGACAATCCTTAAAATAGTGCTACAGATTCTATTCATGCTTCTTAGCAAATGCAGCACAGAAATACAAAACAGACACTTCTTTGGATGAAAGGAAATGAAGGCTGATATCAGATTGCAAGCAATTCTCTATGCTCACAAAGCCTTAGAGAGAAAGGTCATGTGAGGGTAACCTAAAATCTGGACTGCTGCTGATTCTCATCTGTTTCCTCCTGTGTTCTGAGCTGGTTCTAACATCCTGAAGAACTGTGTTCGTAAGTCAATCATGCTTAGCTCAGGTTAGAAGAGATGGAATCAGATTGAGGTTGACTCCCCCCTCACTGTGAAAATGTCAAAGCAGGCAGAATGACAGGTTAACAAACCCCTGCTCAATAAATGAGTGACTTGTGAGTCCATGTGACCTTTGTTTACAGGCCTTGTTTAACGGCTGCCTTCCTCACAACCACACCGGAACACTGCTGGTACATTTCACTCTATCAATCTAAATTTTACATGGCGACAAACACAGTTTCTGCCTCTGTGAACTGCCAGGTTGGAGATGCTTAGAAATGAATTAAAAAATAAAATCTAAATTTGGATGTGCCTGCTGGATTGACTTGTCTTGACTGAATCCAAATGAAAAATGTCGTTGCCAATACTTGCATAATCCTTTTCCAAACAACAGCTTAACACGTTTATTGGGTTATTGGGGAGCCTAGACATCTAATTTTCCATAAAGCAACCCTTCCTCAAACAGAAGAGTCATTTCAGTCATTCTGTCTGCTGTTTTTAATGGCTGACAGAGATTCAACATCACTCCATGTCATTTTGTGCAATGTTCCTTTTAAACTATTACTCAACAATGTAAGGTGCATTGAGGTTGGAAATCGACAACAATCTGCAACATAAGTTGAAATCAAGAAGAGATTTTAAAAATGGAACAGTTGATGAAACAACAGATAAAATAATAATAGAAAAAAGGCTTAAAGTAAGCTAAGTGCAGAAATGGAGTCTGAAATACAACTGAATTTCCAATCAGTGATATTTTATATACCAGATTCAACTATTTGAGCCAACAAGTCTAAAATCTAGAGACACTGTGCTGAAGAAGTCACTTTGCTCTTTCAAATCCTCATATTATCGTCATAGACAAAATGTTTCCGTTTCCTTTCACTATGTTGTGAGGTCAAAGATGTGCTTCAAATCATCAGTTAGATTCAACACATACTGTAAAGTATCCTCACTCATTTCACTGTGACAGCAGTATTTTGGCTGCACTAGTTATGATGGGTGCTAAGGAAAAAGTTAGCCAACTTAGCTTGACAGCCCCAAAGTCCACATAAGGAGGACGTCGTAGTGGGTTGATAGTTGGTTCAACATAATATTGAAGTTATCTAAATACTAAGTTATAAAGAGTCAAAACTACATGGTGCAATCAAAATGTTCTGAGACTGTTCATGTAGCACATGCAGCATGTGCAGGCAGTGACCATCACGAGTCAGAAGACCATGGCGAACCATCAACTGCATGGCCTCTATTATTTAGTGACCACTGGTAGGTGTACATTTGTGGTTTCTAAACTGACCTCAAACTGGAGCAGAAAAGGAAAACGTAACTTTAGACGAGAGGCGGGTCTGTGGCTACCATCGACAGCAGTTTTTACAGCGGAAGAGTCTCAGAGGATAAAGTGATTGTGCATCTGGTCAGATCCACATGGCTGGATTGCCAAAGCAAGGTTCCACTGTAGTGTCCTGAGATAACATCAATAGGCACAAACAACCTGAAATGTGGTGCAATGGCATGAGGTGTGCTGTGCCCACTCACAGAGCAGTGGCTTTGCAAGTGTTTTTCAGTCACAATAACACAATTGTTGTCCCCTAACTCCCCGTACTTACTAGATTTGGTTTCTTCCTCTTTGTCAAAGTAAAATTCAAGTTGAAAGGTCAATGTCTGGACAGATTCAGCGATCATGTTTATTGAAAGGATTTTCCAAGGAGCGTCACAGCGTCGCATGAGCACCTTATACCCCGCACAAGCAGACTACTTCCAAAGGAAAGGTGGACAATTTTCTTTAAAAGTTTGTTTTTGATTTTTATATGCACAGTCTTGGAAATGTATAATCACATCGTTTATATGTTCGCTCAAGTTGGAGGAATTGTTAGGAATCCTAGGGTAACACAATAAATTCTTCTTGAGAATTCTGCATATTCAGAAGTGAACTTTTCCATTCCTTTTATTTGATTTTTTTAAAACCAAACAACATAAACCATTACTGTTGGACTCTTCTTTTATGACTTCAGCATGACTTGGAGTGCTCCGGTATCAGTATGCCTTCTTATCACTCGTCTGTGTAATTTGTCCCATTAGGATTCTGTCCCTGTAATCCCGAATTCTCATCCCAGGTGGATGCTTCCTTTCCACTTTTCACACAGAAACAAGATAAGAAGTTTGGGAGCGCCTCATCTCTATTTTCAAACACTCTGCTGGCTCCTAAGTGCTCCGTGAACAATCAAGATTCTCTGCTGATAGCATCGCTCCTGCCCGGATTTATCTTGATTACCATCCAAAAGCTTGTTTTTCTA
The DNA here is from genome assembly GCF_022539595.1 of Amphiprion ocellaris. Taxonomy (NCBI): domain Eukaryota; kingdom Metazoa; phylum Chordata; class Actinopteri; family Pomacentridae; genus Amphiprion; species Amphiprion ocellaris. The sequence goes on from NC_072769.1 coordinate 40,165,099, forward strand.
ATGGGAGTTGGAATTAATTTCTATCTTCCTGTAGAGCGGGGGGAAGCAGTGCAGGTAGGTTGGCTACAAATGGAACAAAAAAAAGAAGAAGAAAGAAAAAAGTTGCTGAGACTGAGATGGGGGAAGATGGTGACAAGAAGAAAGAACCACAGAGGCCAAAAAGGAAGCAGAAAGCGATTGAGATGGGTGACGAGATTTGAAGGTACCAATCATGGAGGCATGCTGAGCAAGAGGCAATGTTTTAAATTGTCTTTTATTGTCCTGTTCCCTCCATTTTGCTTTCTGCCTTTGCTGAGGAATATTGTGTCTTGCTGCATGATTCTAACTGCAAATGCGTCACATAAAGACTCTTTGATCATATCTGACAGAGCAGCTTTCTCTCCACCTGTACTTCTGCCATCATCTCTCTCATGAGCTTCTCAATGCCTCTTACTTATCTCTATCTCATTAAACATCTTTTCCCTTCAGCTTTTATCACTTTTTCTTCACAACTGTCTGTCTCATTAATGTATTGTCTTTCCACCTGTCTTCGCTCCACCATTTTGTTTTCTTCCCTCGCTGCCTCTCGGTTCTGTCAGAAGAAGCTCTGTCTCTCTTTCTCACTTGAGCACTTTGGGTCAATTCAATTTGACTCAATCCTGTTTACTCGACTGAAGTTAATGTTTGATCAAAGGTACCGCTAAAACATCCAATTGATTATAAAGAAGGAAATAATGAACTGGTTCTTTTTGGGTATCGCCTCAACCATGCATGACTCTGCCTTTGTGTGTGCCTGCATGTGTTAAATCCTTCTTTAATCAGTGACTCAGTGTTCCTCTGTGTGCTGAATTTATTTAAATTCAGGTGTGCTGTACTGACACTGCAGGAAAGGAACACGTTAAGAAAACACAGTACAAGATTACGTGCTCAAATTTAGAAAGACATTAGCGCTGGAATTTAAGCTAAAATGAACATGGAATTCTTTGTCGTTTCAGCGTCTCATCACATCAACTCAGTCTTTCCCTTCTCTGTTTTCCTATTTAAATATTGTCTCCCCACCTTCCTTTGTCTTCATCTGCTTCTATGCTCCGTTTGATCTCATTTTGATTCCCTTTGAAAAGCATTAAGTCAATTTGTATTTGAAGCATAAATAGAGCAAAATATGCAGTATCAAGTACACGAGGAAACATCTTTGTTCTTTTCCTCTCTCAATCTGTGCCTAAATCTTCTTCGTCTTCATTTGCCTCCACCTTCAGACTCTCTCACAGTCTTATTTTTACATCTCTTAATTGAATGAGGAGGTCACTTAAAGAGTAGAATCCAGCTTCACTGAATCTGCCTCCAGGGTTACATTCGAGGTTAACAGTCTCTTTTTAAGGCCAGTTATTCAACAACTTGATATTTGGACTGTAGCGTCAGACAAGAACATTGATAGTGAATGATTTTAAGACCCCAAAACTTGTTTAAAAGACACTGTTTAAATATTCAAAATATTTATTTTTTCTTCCAATATGCGTGAAAGGCAGTACAGTTGTGCTGCACAAAGTATTATTCAGTCCTAGTTAGGGTTAGATCATGAAAACATTTGTTTGCAGATCTTGGATTGAGTGCAGGATTGTAATTACAAACCATACTGAGCTTTGAAGGAACGTTTGAGAAAGGCCATAGCTTCAACAAATTGTGGTTTACAAATAATAATAATAATAATAATAATAATAATAATAATAATAATAATAATAATAATAATAATAATAATAAAAATTCCATTAATTACACTAGTTTGTTTGAAGAAATATCACAGGATTCAATATCAATTTCAAATATTAAGGATGAATAGATATTTGATAAATTATGATTTCTTTAGTTTTTTTATACTGCAGGTGTAACAAGTATAAAGAGAGTTTGGTTTCTTCTCGTCTTTTTCTCAGCAGGAAAATGAAAAAGCTACAGTCTATGGGGGCATCCAGAATAAAGATAAGCAATGCAGCTTTTACTAGATGTTGAAAAGCAGCCTTGTCTTGCAAACATAATGTTCTTACATTTTGAAAGAAGCATGTTTTCTAATCTGAAGGTAAGACCGAGACACAGTTGTAAAAGTTTCCGGTTTAAAAGTGGAGCAAACTCTCCGTAAAGAGGCAGGATGGCAGCAAAAGTCAGCAATAGGACTTTCAGGCAGGAGTAAAGGGTTTCCATCCCATGTGGGACTATTATTCTTAGATTTACTTTGCTTACAACTCAACTGCTGTTGGGTATGTCTTTAGGTTTAGGATTAGAATTTATTTTCAGGTTAAAATACTTTCATAACATTTTCAAAGCTTTTCCTCTATTTTCATCCTCCAGAACAAACCAATGCCAATCACCCCAACTGGCCTTTTCGGTGTTTTCTCTCTTTTTAGTTTACTTTTTGTCTCCTTACTCATTACTTTCACAAACCTTGGCAAAGAGGATGCTCCTGTTATGCCTCTATACCCTAATGGTATGCATGCTGATTCACACCTGTCATTGCAGCTGAGCTAAATTACCATTTCTCTGGGTCTTAAACAGAGAGATTGAATTCCACTGCTCAATGGGAGCATTGTACACCATAACTGATGCAGCATCTGTTTTGCTCAAATTGATTAGAACAATTGGAGAGCCATTCAGAGGCAGGCCAGAGGTTAGTGACAGCCACCACGTCTCACCAGGCTAAGAAAAAAACACATATACTGCACAAAAGCTTGGTTGCTTAGTCATTAAACTCAGAGGATCTCATCAACAATGTAATCCCAATAACATTTACTTGTGTAAACAGTAAGACCCAGTGTGAAGAAGAGGCTTCATAAATCATATGTGAATGGAAGATCCATATATTTGAGGTCATTGCTGCCTGGAAACAGAGATTATTCAATGTGTTTAACCACCTACGACAGTGAAGAACCAATGGTATGTTGTTTGGGGGGTTTTTTGCTGCTCAGTATATACTTGCAATACAGTATCTTGTATTTATATAATGCGGTTTTCAGTTACATGTATAGGACTACTAATGAACAACCAACGCATGTTCCAGTGGAATGAAATCATAAGATCCTAATATTTCAATGGCTTTATGTACCGAAATATAAGAAAATGCAATCTTAAAACTCCAAAGGTAGCATGAAACATATTAAAAAATAAAAAACACAGACATGGAATTTACCCAATTAAACAGTGGAGTGCAGACCATACTTTGTCAGCTGAGTAAACAAATAATTTTTTTCTTATTAGACAACAAATGGTCCAACACAATTGTTCCACCTTCCTTTTTTTTTTTTTTTTTGCTGTTCATTATCTTCCATGTATAAACGGAGATGTATGTTGTGTGTTTTGGAGTAGTTGGAGTTCACTGCTTCTCTTAAGGGCATCTCAGTGGTTCCCAGATGCCCAACCAGATTGTCCCTGTTACCAGATACAATTCCACATCTTAACTCCACCACCCAAAACCTTACAGGAGGGTGGTTTGCTCAGGACAGCAGCAATATGTATTCCCCTGTAGGAACAGATGTCTTTGGCGCTTTGGGTGAATTGGCCCACAATGCACTGTGTAATGGCAGCCATTTTCAGACAGAAACTCTATTTAAAAAAAAAAAAAAAAAAAGACAAGCTGGCTGCAGTGAAACGCGAACTGACTCTTTAACCTGCCACCATCTGTCACTGCCTGGATCAGCAGAACAAGCGACACCTTGGCCTCATAAACACGTTGATTATGCTCAGTGTAATTAATGATAGCAAAGCTTTGGAGATGGCCAAAAAATGGCCAGTGACAGTGTGCCAGGTAAGTCACAGAGTCTGAGAAGTAACAAAGAGTCCACAAAACTGAGCGACGGTTGCATAGAGTTGACATGGATAAGTCGTTCTGCAGAGTGAATCGCAGCTATTTTACAAAAGCTCTGGCCCTATCTCTCAGACCGGCTTTCTTGGAATGTGGTAGTCATTGTACTCGCTCACAGACATGGTTTATCCTGCAGGTGCCAAAAATCCATACAAAGTTGGGTTGATTTTTGTTTCTGTACCACATATTCCAAGGTTTATCTGCTAGACCTTTACTATACACTTACTCTTTTTTGCCTCATTGTCAATCTCTAAACTTTTACTTTCCAGCGCTGTTAATTCCAACCCAATGATCCAATTCTCATTCATTGATATTTGATTTTAGATATGTCTGCATTAATTGTACGCAAATCTACTCCCTTGAAAGTTAATGTTCTCTCTCAATGTGTTTTCTGAGTTAAAATGAAATGGAATGTTTTTTACAAGTTACCTAATGTGACAATTTGAGCAGTTTGGATCATGCAGACAATGAAATCTCAGGAGTGTGCATCTACTAATAAACAGCCAAACCAACAGATCTACAACAACTCTGTCCAGTTGTCAGAGTTTGGTGATATCCTAACTTCAAACTCGGAAGCAAATGTTGTGGCTGTTTATGTCTGGATTGTTTTGGCAAACATGTCAGAAAACAATACAAAATATAAAACCTAATATTTCCTTGTTTGCCTGGAAAGATGCAGTGAAAGAAAGTCCTTGACAACTCATGCTTAAGATGTTATGACCACACCCAAAGAATGCAGTTCTGTTGCTGTTCTATTTATTTATCTTTTAATGAAGCTTTTATGTAAGTTCAACAAGAACGATTTGTTCACTCATGTTCTATTCCTATTGTTGAATATCGAACGTTCTCGGCTGGCTTTCATCCAACAAAACTGATTGAGAAAGAGGTGATTTTTAAAAAATACTCTGTTAACCGACAAATAAACAAACATGACTGACAGCATTACTGGCAGGGCTGGAACCAAAAATAGAGCTAAAATACCAACTTAACCCATATCATTTGAAGAAAAGTAGGAAAACCAGCAAGCAATAAGTAGCTGACAAATTTGATTTGAGGATGATACAAACTGTGTGGAATAATAATTCAGCAGGACTGCTGGATGTTTACCAGGCTGTGTGTAAAATGATGACACAAATCAGCCCACGCCTTGCGAGTAGAGTACCCACGGGTTAATGACGCCCTTGTGTCGACTGGATCAGTAATTTGCCTGGAAACCACAAACTGAGCGTGTGATTGAGTGAGGATGAGAGCAGGGTGCACGGGCAACATACAAGGACCAGTTTGTACAGATGCTGATAGGGTCTGTTTGATGTAATGGGAACCAGTGACCCGATGAAACCATCACTGATGGGTGGATCAATACGCACCGAGACAATTGAAATTGGTGTGTCTGTAATATCTTATGTGTCCACTTTAACCTCTCCACCTCCATTCTATATGCCATCCATTCATACTTCTTTTATCCTTCTAATTGACTTTTTTTCACTCTTTCTTCCACTTCTCCCTGTGCTTAATGCATGGGAGAACTACTTCTATCTCTTCAGACCTTTTGTCCATCTTTTCCTTTTGTCCCCTCTATATCTCCCCCTCCCTTTCTTCTTCCACTCACCCGTTTGTTTTCACACTTCAATGAGCCTCCACCTCTCGATCCATACCTCCCTCCCACCCTCTTCTCCCCCATCCTCTCTCCAGTCGTGACTGAACCCATCGCCACACCTCCACCCACCTCCCTTCATTTTTCTTCCACTCCTTTACCTTCTGTCCAGAACACGACTGGCACGACTCCAACCAGAGGGAGACCTCAAACCATATGCTACAAGAGGGAGGAGGTGTGGGAAGCGGTGTGGTAAGCAAAACATGGGAATCAGAAGAAGGCAGGGTGATGAAGGGGGAAATAGGGTTCCTTGAACAGCAGATAAAGAACCAAAGGGTGAGGAAGAGAATGGAGAGGCACATACTGGTATTGACTGATGGAACACAGTAGCATGGAGGGAAAAAAGTAGGGAGAGAGAAAGAGAAAGACGGATGTCTGACTCCACTTTTAATATCTGTACTTCATTTGCCAGTTTAGGATCAGCAACTTATCTTTGCTGCCGCGGTATCCTGGAAAAGTCAAGAGACAGTGGGTACAGGTAAGAAATAAGGTTCTCTCACACACACACACACACACACACACACACACACACACACACACACACACACACACACACACACACACACACACACACACACACACACACACACACACACACACACACATACTGTACGTGAACGCACTGAAAATTTAGACTTCAGTCAAGTAAGATTTTGCATTAAAGGCAAAGGTTCCCCCAGTCTGACTTTAATTTTCTCAGCTATTCTCAGTCTTAGTATGCTATCCTTATCCAAAAAAGTTTTTTCCCTTTTTCTTAGAGGTTTGAGAGTTCAGCTCAGACACGTTCATTTATGTAAGTAAAATAAAAAGACTTAAACACCGCAGAATTTCTGATCCTGATGCTAAAAATCAGTAGAGGGAAAACATGATATGTTCAGGACTTTGAGTATACGTACTACTATGATACAGCTTTCACTAAAGGTGCATGAAATTATTCTATCTTGTAACATACTATACTATACCTTACTATACCTTACTATACTATACTATACTGTGTTTCCTCTACATTCATTCAACAGCGGCGGGCCGCCATTCCTAAATCCTAGCTGCCACTCCTTCCAATTTCTTTCTCTTTTTTTCGTTATTGTCGCAAATACCCCACCGCTGCATGTCTCCACCTTCACAGTAGAGTTCTGTACTGTGTCGGGTACTTGTGAGTACTAAGGTAAACTACACATAATATCTTGATCAGTATCTACTCTTTGATACGTCGGGTTAATACGACGATGTCGCAAGAGCGCGGCCTTGAAAGTGACATCAAGTCAAGCAACGACGAGGCAACAGGTCAGAGAGTCAGAGGAGTGACGTCTTGGAAAACAGGGCAGCGACTTGCCAGAGAAAAGTTATGAGCTGAAGATAACTCGTAACATATTTTACAAGTTAAATAGACATTCACAAAATATTGATGTCCAGCTAACATTATGTAACATATCGGTAGCTTCAGTTAATTGGACCCGGTGCCAATTCAGTGTCGCTAACATGAGTAAACTATTGATAGCATGAAGCTAATATCTACACTCCGTGATGTAACTGCTGACTGCATTTTCAGATGAGCTTGTTCAAATATTATTTATTTATTTATTTTTACATTCAGCCATTTTCAACAGGCCATTCAATAAATAGATTGTACGAGTAAAATCTGCAGTCAAGTTTCATTTGTTTATGAGTCGCGGCTCCCCAGACAGCCTGCCACCACTGCTGAAAAAAATCCTAGAGGAAACACTGCTATACCATACCATACTATACTATACTGTCAGAGTTACACTATACAGACATTTTTATTAGAAAATAGCAGTTCAGTTTGATTAAGCACAGCACTAGATCACTAATTTCATTGCTATTCATGACAAAATCTGGAATTACTTAGGACAAACCAGTTCATTTAAGTGTTTTTTTGAGGCCTAATAACCTATGAAATACGAACATGGACTCTCATTTACATAATGCAACACCTAGCCCCATGACTATAACTCTTTATCATAACTGACCCTAGAACCTTTAAATCCCACGTGAAGTCACAGGATTATGTTGACCTTAAGCTGGATTAGTTTTGCTGTTTTCCCCTCTTTATTCCAGATTTCTGTTTACTGCATCTTTAGCCGTAAAAATGTGACTTTATGAGAAGCAGTTTTTTGCCATTGCTTAACCTCACTGTGAACATAATCCCAATTTATCAACATAGAGCTATCCTTCTTGAGATTGTGCCAACAGTCCCTTTGTCATGCTCTTTCTATCCGTTATTAAAAAAGCTGAGAATGTGAGTCATATATAAGTTAAAACATCCAGTCATTCAGTGTTTGGTGTAGGTGGGAGAGCGAAGTTAAGGGCAAGACAACTTGCTTAAGATTCTCACCCTCTCATATTCAGATGATGGAGAAAAGTAGCATTTTATTCATCTAAGTGAAAAAGAAAAATGTCAAGAGCAGAGTAGATTGTGGAGATACAGAACCCCTTCAAGATACTTTAAGATGTCAAGAGACCATTCATCCAGCAACAGCATCACCTGACACAGCTACACTGGTGTTGCCTCATATAAAATAATAATAATAAAAAAAACTGTTCACATTCGTTTCTGTGACAAATAAAATCTAGAGTTCATCTGTTTAAAATTCTTTATCAGAAGTCAAAACACACAGAAAGCAGGTTTTCACTGAGACAAATCACAACCATAGAAACTGAAACAGTAATTCTTCAGCCCCTTTTATGATAAAGTTACATCTGTTTTTTGTATTTTATTCTCAATATCTGTGTCTTTCATCTGTTGTCTAACTTTTCTTCTGTTTCTCCTCGGAGTTAGTAGTCAAAGTTTAATTACTTATATAAGTCAGTCCAATCAATGTTCCCTCACTGTGGAGAAACACAGCTAGTCTTTCATCTCTCTTTGTCAATAGTTCTGCTGAGCTGCCAATGGTTCAGCACAAGTCATAACAACATCAGTGTTTAAACACACACATATACATGAAGAGTGTTACTGCATGTATTCACAATCTAAGAAACAAGATTCCTGAGGCAGTAATTGCACAAGCACATGCATAAACGTGCACATTCTGGCTGCGAACCCCAGCATGCAGCTTAACCACATGCAGTGGCTTTGTTGCCTGGTAACAAAACTTACTTTTACTAAAACACATTTCTTTGAACAAACTGATGAGAAGATATGGAGTTGGCAAAGAAAAGATAGCGAGGGAGCGACAAGGATGTAAGAGAAAAATATCAGAAAATAAGACAGCAAATGAGCAGAAAGCAAAAGATGGACTCAAATATGAAAATAATCTTGACGGAGCATTCAGAAGTTTTTTTTTTTTTTAAAAACTCATTAAGGTGACAGAGAAACAGACTGAGGGGAGGAAAAAGGATGTGCAGTGACTGGTGATGAAGAGAGTATTTGTTAGCTCCTGATCTATTCTCGTCAAGCACGCACCAGACACAAACAACTATACTACTTTCAGGTTGTCCAGTGCAAGCTGAGATACATAAGCGTGGTCTAATTCCAAAACAAGTATGCATGCAGTTGATGTACAACTATATAAAAGATGTTTTAGCGGTATTATCAGTTAAAATGTACTTAAAAATTTTATTGCAGGATAAATTTGATATCAATTGATCTGTATTCATCCTCAACAAGTGCAAGAACAAACTAACACAATCATAACCTCCTGCTAATATAGATTAGTTAGTTGAATTTGCCCAAATATACTTTTAAGTATGCAGCAATGGAACACATAAATTGTCTAATCTGATTCACAGCGGTGGTGTTGCCGATGTACCAAAACATGCCAGATAATATTTACCCACCCATGAACACATGTACGAATACAAATAACCACACAGAGATGCATGCATATACACAAATAAAGATTAGGACTATCCAGAGGATTAAAAACCGCAATCTGCACACCAGCATTTAAAGGATCTCAGTCATTATTTGGCTGCACAAACTTTCAAGCCCCTGGGAGGCATTATTTGTTTTAATCCTGACCTTTACAAATATTAACCAGGTGCTTCATTTCCATACATTCCATGTATCCACTCTTAAAAAGTTATTCTCCAGAGCCAATCTGGGAGCCTGAGGAGCTGGCACCACAACCCACAAGTCATTTCCCCTCATGACCCTGTTACTCTCGGGGCGAGAGCTCTTTGATTGGGTCAGCGCTTCCAGTTTCACTAATTGGCTATTTGGCACGACAGATGACTTTTAATTTATTTGGACGGGTGGTAATTGGAAGTCTTTGGGAAGCAACAGCTCACAAACTCAACAAGGAATACCAGAGGGAAAAGAACAATGAGTGAGAATAATAATTATGGGGATGGTGTTACTCTAAAGGGCACCGATTTGATTACACAGAGCGGCTTGAGGATGTGTATGGGGAAGAATGGAGGGGTAACTAACTTCTTTAAGAGTTGTGTTTAAAGCACTGATGAGCAAAGCCTTTAATCTGTTGGGGTTTCAATGGTGCAAACTTAAACTTAGTTTCTGGGAAAATATCTATGTGTGTAATATAGGTTCAGGCATGTGGGTTCTGTAAAGCGTCTTGAGACAATTTGACCTGTAATTGGCGCTATATAAATAAAATTGAATTTAACTGAAATTAATATAATTGCATATATATTTATGTCTATTGGAAATTTTATTATCCAAGAAACAATACACTATGTTCTGTTTTGACCGACAGCAAAACTTCCACTTAGCCACAATCCAGTTTGTTTGATTTTCACAAAAATGGCTGTTAAACTGTAAAATGCTGGTGTTTTTCTGAAACTATTTCTAGGATGGGATTTATTAATGCAGTACAGTAACCAAGAAAACAACTGAACTTTTGCGTTTAGTGTATAGCTGCATTTTAAACCACAATATATTCCCTAAGTAGTTTTTCTGCCTTATAAAAAGTAGTAGTTTTGTAGTATAAAAAAAGAAAATAGCAACTAAAATGATTGAAAACCTGGACTAAAAATGACAGAACCCTCCCCAAAAAGAAAAAGTGCCCAAAAAAAGCAAAAACCAAAACCATCCAAATCTGATTCTGCAGTAACCTTTAGGGTTTCACACCACACGCCTTCAGTGGTTGGTATTTCTGTGTAATTGTTCGATAATGATGCAAGAAATTGAATCAAACTCTCTGTTTCTCTTTCTCTTGTTGCACATCTATTATAAAACAATCTTCTAAAATAAATTTAAGTCATTGATGAAATGAAGCGGACAGTCTTAACCACGGGATGCACAGGAAACAGACTGCCATGGCTAAATTATCTCTTTAAATTTAATATCAGCACCAGCATCATCCTTTGACTTAGATGGCATTTACATTGTGTTCATTAAGCAGAAACTGGTATCTAATGCAGAGCAGCTGACAATGAGGACAACCTCAGAATCTGCTTGAATTATGTAACATTATGAGGAATTAGGAGTGAGAGTTGCAGCGGTCACAAACAAGACACCCTACAGGAGATAAAAGCACTGTTTATCATTATGGAGGTGTGCTAAGAAGACAAGGGAAGACCTGTATAAGTATTAGAAGTGGCTGTAAGGAAGAGAAAAATGCAACCATGCAACTTCAGGTTTATTTAAAATCTGAAGCCCTTGGCTTTTCATCTGGTTGGTTTGGCCATGTAAGAAAATAGGTATCTGAATTTAAATCAGTTGATTTTAGCCTATTTATAAGACCACAGCAGGCACAAACAAAGATGTGCTTTAAAGCCAGGTGTGAAGAGGCCAGCATCAACATCACCATCGCAACTGGGAAATTGTGAAATGCTCTCTTCAGAGCTGAGGGTAAGCTGCTGTCTAAAGGGAAGTATCTCAGGGCCTTGTTCACAAATTTAGGTAAAACGAATAAGGTAGTCAAAAGATGGACTGGTGCAGTAGACTACTGTGTTATTAAGAGACTTGAGCCTGAACGAGATGCTGTCAGTCAAATGACAGTTGCATATGGTCATGAGCTTTGCTTAGTGTTTCGCAGAATAAGATCACAGATATGAGCAGCCGAGGTAAATTTATTCTTTGGATGGTGGGGATCACTCTTTGGAAGAGGGTAAGAACATCCCATATGTGGAGCTACAGCAACCCTTGGATTGAAAGAAGTCAGCTGAGGTGGTTTACAAACCTGATTAGGAATTCTCTTGGATGTCTGCCTCTGGAGGCTTTCTTGGAGAGACTACAAATCCCATCTGGACTGGGAACACCTCTGCCACTGTTACCTAGACCTTATTAAGCATTACAAATTCCATGTATAAATGCAGAGAACTTTGTGTCCTTTTGGTACAGAATACAATGACACCAAAATCATAGACAAATCCAAATACAGCTGATGAGTAGTAACTAATGTTTGGCAAAGTTTATATGGAAATGATGCAGCTAAAATTAGACCTTTGTCTTGTTTTACTCCAACCTCTAACTAATGTGAACATTTACACAGGGAGAGTGCAGTTGCTGCAATATGGACATTGAAACATTAATCAGTGACCAGATATACTAAAAAATGAGCAGTCACAGCAAATGTTTAATCTGAAAACCAGTGTAAACAAACCAACTACAAAAATGCAACTAAGGAAATATTTTCTTTGTTTTTAGTAGAGAAATTGATGACAAAAGTAAAAGAGTGAAAATCTTAAAAGAAACAGCTAGAGGACAAACAGAAAGCTGGTCGACAGTAAATGCAAATACAGACATGTATTCCTCTGTAACGATATGCAAATGTATGCGCATGGACAAACACACACAAGCATACACACACCTACACATACACACTGTGAAAGATTGGCTTTTTACACACTATGTTGCAATCCTCTTTCAGGGACTAATTACACGTATACATCCATATTCCTCTCCTAGTGGCGGGAGGATGTTTGGTTTTTTTCTGACTGTGAAAGGAGGAAAAAACATGAAAGGCAGAGAGAATGTAAAAGGTAAGAGAGAGAAAGGCCAGATCGAAATGGTATGAAAGACAGAAACAAAGATTAAAAGGAAGATAAATGATGATGCGATGGGGTTAAGAAAGAAAGAGGGCGAGGATAGGAGTGTCAAAAGGGAGGAAGTCATACACACAATGAAGTGGAATGAAGTGTGTTCGTGTGTCACCCTGACACACAAAGGAGACTAGAAAGTAATCAGGCATATGGCAGGTGTTGCACAAGGGGAATAATAATAGACTCACACACACAAAATAAACCTACACACACACATATTTTACTGCTACATGATGAAACACAATGAGACAGACTGATACGAAAGCAGCACTGTAACGCAGGGAACACACACACACTCATTTACTCTACTGTGAATAGATAAGGATGTGGTCTTGCTCATCACAGTATAAAGCAAAAGAGGCTTGTTTGGAATCATTTAGAACCTGCTGAGTTTGTGCATTTTGCCATAAATAGATAAGTCTCTAAATTTCTTTGTCTGTGTGGGATCTTGTTTCCATCAAGCCATGAATTGAGGTTTCTGAGCTGATCTTTGACAGTTTGTGGGGTCTGTACTGTACTTACAGCTGTTTTTGTGCTGTCCTCTTGGGTAAGTCTCTCTTATAAAGAGCTTTTAATCTCAATAAGACATTTACTGGTTAAATGAAGTAAAAGGAAGGAAGTGTGAAGACTGCATAATGATTTAGAGCATCGGCTCATCTGCTGACTGGATCTTTCTTAAATGTGTCCTGTTGTGCAGTTTTAACTGACTGCCTTCCAATTAGAAAACAAATTTGCTCCTTACTGAGATGTACTGAGACAAAACAAAAACAAGGGAGTAAGTGGAGGGAAATGTTTTTTTCTAGTGCTGCATCCACACATCCAACAATATTTATTTTTCTAAAGCCTAAATATTAATGGTACGTGTTCACAGGATCCGTTTTTCTAGCATGGAAACGCATCGCATCTGAATATCGCTCGCTCAGTCGGTGGTCACGACAGCCCTATAGACTTCTCTTTTATTACGAAAACACTACAGCAAAAAGTATTTTTGAAAGCATTTGAGGCAAGAAATAAGCTGCTGAATCTGTCCTCGTTTTTTTTCAACGACGACTAGTGTAGGCTTTTAACGAAAGTTTCGCGATGCATCAGACCTCCACAGACTGTGCCAAATTTGCATAAAGTAGAAATGAAACTACTGTATGCAAATGAGCTCTGGGATTATGCACTGGAACGCAGCTCAAAACACTGCAACCCAACCAGCATGCAACGTGGTGCATCTCATGTAGACAATGAATGGGATGCAGGAAATTGACGGATCCTGTGGACACGTACTGTAATAGGTAGCCACAAGCGTTAAGTGTGGTGCTCAAAGCATGAAGATGGAACAAATTGTAGTTGGTTCGATGGTAAAGTCTTGAAAAGGGGCATGGGGCATTTACACCGATGCAAAAAAGTAAGAGGAAGGGGAACAAGTGGAACCTAACAGAGGTTCAATGCCATCTGGCAGCATGGGTAATCTATTTACACCGATCACACACAATGTTAAAATCAGTGACAGATGAAGTGAATAACACCACCCTGCCAAACACTGTTGCAGACCAAACACACCAGGCTATTCATTAGGGCGTATGTGCCTTGCCACACCACAGAAACTGTTAAGGATGGCTCGAGAACATGACAAAAAAAACAACGGCATTGACTCAACTCCCCAGATCTAAATCCCACTGATTATCCACAGGAAGCACCAGAACGAGACCCCACCTCACGGCCAACATGACCCAAAGCATCCGCTGCCAATGTCCTGGTGCCAGACACCACAGGACACCTTTAGAGGGTGAGTCTAGGTCTGCATCCGTGGCCCAGTGCTTCAAAGCTGGTTGGTGGCATGAGAATGACCTACATAGTATTTTAAATGGTTATTGTGGCTGATCAGTTTTTCCATCTTTGGTTTCACTGTTGAGAATAAAACTGCTTTATCGGGCCATTTTTCCTCATATCACACACATACGTCCACTGATCAATGCCCAAGCACCCTTTGCAACAGCTCACAGAGGTATCATATTGCCATGGAGATTGAGACACTACAGCACCAGATGTGTCTTTCCATAGTCCAGGTCAGTCCCTTGGCTTCACCTTCACCCACTACTAACCGTTACACATACAGTAAAAGCTTCTTCATCTAGCTTCTTCAAGTTGCCCAGCTGTGTAGAAGTAGTATTAAATGACTGGAGACCCCCTGTAAAATTAACTAACATATAGAGAGAGCCCAGCCAAACAGAAAACTAGTCAACACATAGCAGAACCGAGAAATAAACATGTGGAAGTTTAGCTGCAGCCCAGACTGACCTGATTTAAAGGGTTGTGTGGTATGTCAATGCAATGATCTAATAAACCACACGAGGTTAATGCATTTTGAATCATCAGATGACTTCTTGACAAGTTTCAGTGGATTAAAGGGTAACTCAACACCATGTTTTAAAAGGAAAAAAATGAATTAAAAAAATACCCTATTTATCTAGAGGGGGTTGCTCAGCAACACACTCTAATTTAAATTCATACCATTACCCCTAGTCCCAGTTGGGAGCCTTAAAGTACATCTCCAGTCTTTGGACACTCCATTGGGACAAGTAGGGGCTGAAGCAGAAGAGAATACATCTCATTAACTTTTACTTTATAATTGGTTCACATCTTGTTTGGGATTTGAAATGGTAACTTTCCTTTGTGGTGCTCTCAGTACGCCACATGAGTCTTCTACTATTAAATCGACTCTAAAAACGGTTAGTCTGGGCATATCCAGATGTAATTTCGAAGCATGCCCATTAGGGAACACTGCCTGTTTGTTAAACATAATTGAATTTCTTATGCTGTAAAAAGAAAAAAAAAAAACTTAACTCCCAAGATTTCCTCTGAAGCTTTACACCTTATGGCATTTTTTCATTCAAATATTTGGCCCCTGATTGTTTCTACTGTCGTTGGGGAAGATTTTTATCGTTGCAGCTTGATATTCACAAACAGTGTGAGAGCATCAGTGTCAACACAAATTGTGAAGCATTACACAGCATTCGATCTTTTTCAGTAAAGGAGTATTGAATGTTTCTGTGTCATTATCATAATTACTTTAGCTACTTCTGCTTTGATTTTTTTCCAACTTCTGCATTCATTTTCACCTGCAGACAACAGCATCCTCTGTCTGACCACCACAGTCTGACTGTGACAAACATGTTAGTCAGGCTCCTGCATGTAATCTGCATG